>NW_018252540.1:0-890 GCF_001263595.1 Phalaenopsis equestris
TTTCAGAATGAGATTGCTGCCTCTACACTTTCTATTAAGGTCCAGCAACAACTCCTGTGCCAAGTGAATATTATCAGAGATCTGCCTTCCTTTCACAAATGCTACCTGGTTATTGCTGATAAGTTGTTGGAGGTGAGGTTGGAGCCTGTTATTAATAACCTTGCTGATAACTTTAGACAAGACATTTGTAAGACTGATAGGTCTGAAATCTCCCCACCCAGTCCTGGTAGAATTTTTGGGAATCAAAGTAATAGTGGAAGCAGTGAAGTACTTAGGGGGATCCATACCTTTAAAAAAGCTTTGCACAGCATCAACAACCTCCCCACTGATGATATTCCATATAGTCTTATAGAATTTGGCAGTAAAACCATCAGGGCCAGCCACTTTATGGTCATCAATAGAGTCCAGTGCAGCTTTAATTTCTCCTTCCATAGCAATCTGAATAAGGTCCAAGCTTTGAACATAATCAATGCACTCAGAGAAAAGTTCCACCTTGATAGGAGCTCTTTCAGTAGACTGATCCATAAAGATTTTCTGAAAATAGTGAACAACATCAGTTACCACATTACCATTTGAATCATGTATGGAGAGGATCATGTTATTCTTCCTTCTGAAATTGATACAAGCATGATAATAGCCTGTGTTTCTATCACCATCAATGAATCTTGTGAAAGCAGCTTTTTGTTTCATAAAACATTCAGTAAAACTGGTGTGCATTAACAACTCCTCACTTGCTTTATGCAGTTCAGCTTCAGAATTCAAACCCATTTGGAAATTCTTTTCCATTTTGATAACATTACTTTGAGCATTAGTCAGATTCTCATTAATATTACCAAATTTTTCCCAATTCCACTTCTTGAGATGAGCAGCCACCTTTTTTTGCAGAATCC
>NW_018252540.1:956-10060 GCF_001263595.1 Phalaenopsis equestris
TCTATGGTCAGACCCTGCCATAGCCAGATGAGTAATGATAGTGCAAGGGAAGGTCTGCACCCATTTAGAGTTCCCGGACAATCTATCCAGCCTCTCCCACATTGTACCTCTTCTCCAAGTGAAATCAGACCCTTGGCACCCCAAATCAAACAACTCAGCCTCAGAGAGAAAGTCATTGAATTTGTTTAATGCAGAGATAGTGGGACGTCTACCACCTTTTCTTTCACCAAGGGAGGAAAGACAGTTTAAATCACCCCCCAAAATCCAAAAGGAGTTTACAGCTTGTCCAATCAGAATCAGCTTATTCCATAAGTTGGCTTGGTTGCTGGCAAGGTAACTGGCATAAATGAAGGTGGCATAGCCTATTTGAGCTCCAATATAGAATTGCATGTGAATAAACTGAGCATGATCTATCAAAACAGACCAATGTAATTCAGCTCTAGCAAAGAGCCAAATTTTGTTATTGGAGTTAGAAAAATGATCAAATTGAGGGAACTTTTTTTGAATATTTTGGGAACTTTTAGTAACTAAAGGTTCAAGAATGGCAAAACACCAAACTTTATGGACTCTCACTAGATATTTTAATCTCTTAAGAGATGAGGGGTGAGCAATACCCCTAATGTTCCAAACAAGAAAATTAATCATTGAGAGAAGGTCCTCCCTTTCCCCCTGGTCCTTGGATGATCCAAAGTAATTGGGCCCTCCAAAGGTTGTTTAATTTCTACCTTGCCTTTTTTTCTTTTTACTGCTTCTTTGAACTTGCCAATCTTCAGTCAGGACATCAGTCAAACTGTCAATTCTCTGGTCTTCAATTCTAGTTGGATTTATATTGATTAAGCTGTCATCACTCATAATATTTCCCTTCAAATTACTGTTAATGCTATTGGCTGGCTCTAGCTCCACAACACTACTATTGGGATTCATCCCAGTAGTATTAACCACAACATCAGTTGTTTTAACTTCTAACACAACCATTTCATCTGATTCCACTGGTTTAGAAATCTTGCTGAAACCTACAGTTTTCCTTTTAGATGGAGGGTGTAGTCTATAACACTTTTCCACATTATGACCAAACATTTTACAATGTTGACAATAAATTGGCTTTTGTTCCATTACAATTTGCTGCCAAAAGCCTTCTTCAGGAGTACCAATCCAAACCCTTTCTATATCAGGTAGGGAGATGTCCCTTTCAACCAAGACTCTAGCACCAGCAGGTCTAGCCATATTAAAGGTAGGGGCATCAATTTTCAGTGGGCAGCCCAGCACCCTACTGATGCTGAAAAGAACATTTTGATGAAAGTACTGAATGGGAAGGTTGGGAAATTTAAACCAAATGGGAACTACACGGGGTTCCTTTGAGGGATCAAAATCAGGTGTCCACTTCATTAACTTCTCATTAACTTCATTGGAACACCATTAATAAGTAGAGTTTGTTTGGCAAAAACCCTTGCAAAGTCCTCTTCATTAACTAATGAAATTAGAAAATGCCTTCCATCAATTAGACCCAGCCTCCAAGCACCTATTAATTTCAGATCCCCAAAGAATTTCCTTACCAAATCCATCTTTGGATGGCCAAACTGGAATTTGCCAACCAGAGTGAATTTAACTGTTTCATTTAGCTCATTAATTTCTTGTGGGGAGAAGATAATTGCAAGTTCCCCATCTGTTACACCCACAGGATTAACAAATGGGCACACGCCCCTTCCAGCAGCAGCATCATGTAAACATTGAGGGAAAACCAGGTGTTCAAAGGATTTAGGCACATCCAAGCCACTACCCACAACTTCAGCAAAGGTGGCCTTACTCCATTGTGCATTGGTATCCACATCAATGGGGTACGCCATGAGGGCAAACAGAATAAAAAAAACAAAGGCAGGGGAAGAGAGAAAACCCTCCAATCAGCAAAGACCAAAACCCAACCAGAAGAGAGAAATAAATTTAAACCTTCAAAAAGATATCAACCAGAAACTGAAAGCCAGGAAAAACCAGCAAGGAAAGGGAAGGCCCCAGGAAAACCCAGAAGCAAACAACAAAGCAAATCAATGGAACAATAATACAAAACTGAAACCACAACTTCTCAAACAACAACCAAAGCCACGAACCCCAGGAGATCTTAAAGAAGCAAGCTTCACACAAGTCCAAAGCACCTCCAAGCAACTCCATCACAGCCAAAACCCCAACAGAGCACAGCAACCAGCCGCCACCATCTTCCTTATATATAAGGGATACCCAACCTCAAACTTACAGGACTCTCTCAAAAAGACACTAAAACAACTCTATATATATATATATATATATATATATATATATATATATGATATCAATCGTTATAATAATAGGTCGCGATGTACGCCGGATATAAATCGCAGCCTGCTCCTTCGAAATTTGCTCGTATATATATTGTAGAAGGAGCATTATTCGGCTCTCTACATGTTGATCATTAAAAACAGTACAAGAAACCAAAATACAAAATGACACCTAGAGGGTGACCAATCCACAAAAGTATACCTTACAATGGATAAAAAGGAAAGAAAAACTATATATAATTCAAAAAAGTAAAGGTTACAAGATAAGGAAGGCAATGCAAGGCCCTTCCCAAAAATTAGTCAGAAACAACTCTGATGAAAGGAAAAGCCACAAGGTCTCCTTTCAAAAGTAAATCTAAAGAGGGGGAGGGACTAATGCCAATCAAAGGAATCTCAGAATGAAGGCCAAAGTTTGCAAGCCAATGTGTAGGTCTATTGCCTTCTCTATATGTGTGGGAGAAGATAACCCTTTGATCCAAACACAAGGTTTGTAGCAAGTGATCCAATAATTTAGATACCATGGGGCAGATATTCTACCTTCTAGAATGTTGATTAGGATGAGAGAATATGTTTCAACAATCAAGAGGTTAATGCCACATTTTTGAGCCATGAGGACAGCCCAAAAAACAGCTTGAGTTTCAGCTTCCGAAGGATCCACAGCCAAGGCAGGAGTATGAAACTAGAACAAGCACTCCCCAATTTCATTTCTAAACACTCCTCCAACCCCAGCATTAGGAGATGAAAGACGGCCATCAGTATTAGCTTTTATCCATTAGAAGGGAAACACCATTGAACAAGAGCATATTAGATTTTTCTTAGAATGTTGGTGGTAGAGATGGTTAAGATCTCAGCAAGTTTCCTGTGACAATACAATTTCTGCAAATAACTAAAGCAGTTAGTAGCAATGATAGTAGCATGTACTTCAATTACTTCATGCTTTAGCTTGTTTCTGGCCATCTAGACAAACCAGGCAGTGATACAAGGAATAGAGGGTAAATATTGAGCCTTCCATTCCTTCCAGCACAGGGAGAATACATTCCAGGATAGCTGAACAATATTAAACTTCAGTCTAGGCAGTAAAAGATTTCAAACTTGTAGAACAATGGTACAATTAACAAATAAGTGTTGGATGGTTTCCTCTTGAGTTTTCCAAAAGCTGCATCTGGAAGGGCCTCTCAAACCTTTTAATTTCAGAATGTCATCAGTAGGAATAAATCCATGGAATAGTCTCCAAGAGAAGAATGTTATTGAAGGGGAAAGGAAATTGTCCCAAACACATTTTCCCCAGGGAACCTCCTGTTGAGGGAAACAGAAACTAGATATAGCTGCAGAGAAAGTCTGAGAAACTTTCTTTTTCACAATAATTTTATCTTTCTTAGTTCTGTCAATATGGCTTTTCAGATCTCTATTGAGTAATTTATTATCCAGAATATTCTGTAAAGCTTGTTATTTCCATCCTTCATCAATCCATAAGTCAACCACTTGAGTCGAAAGGTTTAAAGGGGACTTAGCTACAGGAGTGATTTTGCCTTCCCTAGTCCAATTGTCCAACCACAAATTAAGTTTGCCCTCTCCCATTTCCCAAATAAAAAGCTGTTCAGCCTTTGACCTCATCTTCAACATGTTTTTCTAGGTCCTAGAATCACCCAATCTTGTTATTACAAGGGAAGGGTGCTGGTCTTTGCAGTATTTACCATGCAATAATTTAGCCCAGAGGGAATTCAGAGCTCTAAACATAATCCAGAGTTTAAAAAAATTGGTTTGTGTTATCTGCTGAAAGTTTTTAAAACCCAACCCTCCAGCTCTAGTACTCCCACAAATTTTTTGCCACCTAACCCAATGCACCTGCTTTATCTAACCTACCCAAAGGAATCTAGTCAAGGTTCTTCATAACAAAAACCTAAGAAATATAAGATGGAAGAGATACCAAAACACTTTTGAGAAGGGTGATTCTACCCCCATTAGAAAGAGAAGAATTGGACCAGCAATTTAGTTTATCCTGCATTTTTAAAACATCATCAAATTGGACTTGCCTTGTTCTTCCTTTTAGCAACAAGGTACCCATGTATTTTTAAAGGAAGAGAGCTATTACAAAAACCAGTTAGATCAGAAATCCAAGATCAGAAATCCAAATGCTTGATTTCAGGCTTAACTCTATTGCTGAACACAACTTGGAATTTATGTGAATAGAATTGAATTTCAGAACTATCTTGAAATTGCTCTAGACAATTGAAAACCAATTTCACAACAGGCTTAGTAGCTTTGGAAAAAATAATTACATCATCAACAAAAGCTAAGTGGTTCATAGCAATATTAGATCTATAAATATATAAGGAGTGAGGAGACTTATACATGAGCTTGTTCAATAATCTTGACAAATAATCAAAAGAAAGAATAAAGGTTATAGGAGATAAAGGATCACCTTGCTTGATACCTCTAGAAGCATTGAAGAATCCTTGAGATTTGCCATTAATAAAAATAAAATGGCAGTTGTTACTTAACCATCTATGAATTAAGGAAATAAAAGGTTGAGAGAAACCCCTTGCTGACAGCACCTCCTCTATGAATCCCCAATGAATGGTGTCATAAGCCTTTTGGATGTCCAATTTGAAGATAAGATTCCCACCTTTACACTGTTTGTCCAAATCTAGGTCTAACTCTTGAGCCAAGACGACATTCTCCACTATACTTCTCCCTTTAATAAATGCTGACTGATTCTCACTGATAAGGTGAGGTAAATGTGGTTGAAGCCTATTGGAGATCACCTTACTAATGATCTTGGACAAGACATTAGTTAGACTTATGGGCCTGAATTGATCCCAAAAAAAATTGGAATTATTTTTTGGAATTAGAGAGAGATAAGAGCTTTTGAAATAGTTAAGCAGATCCATACCTCAGAAAAAACTTTGTACAGCCTCAACAATGTCACCTTTGATGATTCCCCAAGCTTTTTTATAAAAACCTACTGAGAAGCCATCAAGACCTGCCACTTTGGAGCTATCAATGGAGGTCAATGCAGACCAAATTTCCCCTTCCTTAAGGGGTGAAGCCAAATCCAAATTTTTGGTAAAATTCTTATCCTTGCAGAAAAGATCCTGCTTTGGAAGCCTTAAAACTGGAGGTTGAGTAAAGAAAGCTTGGAAAAAAAGAATAGCACTAGCAGCAATTAAATCTTCAGACTTAATCCATTGCCCAGAAGGATCCCTAATCTTGTGAATGGTATTACATTTACTCCTGTAATTAATACAGGCATGAAAAAATTTAGAATTTCTATCCCCTTCACAAAATTTGGTCTTAGCAACCTTTTGAGCATAAAATTCCTCTTGCATACATAGCATTCATCAATTTTTCATTAGTCACCAAAAGATCTTTTTCCATGTCAGGGTTGCTTCTTAATTGGCCTCCAAAAGGTCCACTTCCTTTTCAGCCTCCATTACTTTCAAATTGATGTCACCCACCACAGTCCAGTTCCAATTAGACAGATGTTTACCTAACTTCTTCTGCAACATCCACAATTTAATCAGTAGATTAGGATGGTGACAGTCCCTCCACACCATAGAGACTTGATTAAGAAAATTCTGATGCGAAGACCACATGTTGAGATATCTAAAGCTTGACTTTTTCTTGTTAGGAGAGGCAGAAATAGTGATTAGTATAAGCTTGTGATCAGATCCAATCATACTGAGGTGTTGAACAACAATGTGTAAAAACTCACTAAGCCATTGGGAGTTTACAATGATTCTATCCAATCTTTCCCATAGAGATCCCCTCCTCCAAGTGAACCTGGGGCCTTTGAAACCAAGGTCAAATAAACCTACCAAGCAAATATTATCATTAAAATAGTTCAATAAGTTAGTAGCTGGTGTATTGACACCCAATTTTTAAGAAGGGGCAAAAATGGAGTTAAAATCCCCACCCACCTACCAGAAAGAGTTGCAAGATCTACTAATATCAATAATGTTATCCAAAAATTCCTTTCTAGCACTAGAAAAACTCCCTACATAAACAAAAGTGGCCAGCCCCTCCTGACCCCTGAAAATAAACTTAATGCGAAGAAATTGTGGGTGATCCCACAAAATCTGACAAGAAACTTCCTTTCTATGCAATATCCAAATTTTGTTATTCATATTAAATAAATGAATGAAACTAGGAAATTTTTTAAGAACATTCTGGGAGTTTTTGGAGACCATGGGCTCCAAGATAGCCACAAACCAAAATTTATAAATCTTGTTCAGAGCAATTAGTCTGTTAAGGGATTTAGGATGTGCCAATCTCCTAAAATTCCAGCACAAGAGATTCATCATCTAATGGAGATGGATTTACCCCTCCTTCTGGATCTTGTCAAAGCCTCCTTAGTTTCAGTATGAGATTTTTTGTCCCTAAAGGAATATGCTCCTTCCTTCACAGTTTTCAGCTCTTGGATGCCCTTCTTCTTTTTACAGGCTTTTTGGACTTTCCATTCATCTTCCAAAGTAGTCTGTAAAGCCTCAACCAAGGTAGTGTCAACTTGAGGATCCCTATGGACTACCTCAAATTCTTCCTGCTTAGAAGTCTAAGGATCAGGAATGACATGTTCAATTTCAGTTTCTGAAGTTGCACTGTCTGTGCCCATTACAGCAATAGGGTCTTGTTGAGTGCTTGAAGGGCCAGCTTCAGCTTCAGCTTTGTCTTTACTCATAGTAAGATTTACTTCATTCTGAGGAGTTTGGAAGGCAGGAATAGCAATTACAATACTTATATTTGCATTAACACTATCTGTAACTAGTTCAGTTGCAGGATCTTGCGGAACACCAGAAGGTGCAACACTGACTTTGTTCACAGGGTTAATAGAAGCAGGAATATTAGTAAGACTTGTCCCTTCCCTCAATTGCCCATCCACAGAAACCACACGAGGCAGATCAGCTTTATTTGGGGTCCCAGTAGTAAAATTCCTTAGGTGAGGATGTAATTTGGAACACTTATTATCTGTATGCCCAAACATATAGTAGTGGAAACAGTAATAAGGCTTTTGTTCAGTAATTATTTTCTGCCAGTATCCATTATGTTCAGTATCTAACCAGATTTCATCACTTGCTGGGAGAGTTATATCCCTTTCAACTAAGATTCTAGCAACTGAAGGTCTAGATAAATCAAAAGTAGGAACACCTAATTTAAGGGGTTTACCCAAAGCTTGTCCAATATTAATTAGAACTTTATGGTTGAAAAAATGCAGCTTTAGACCTAGACGTTTAAACCAATTAGGGACTATGTGGAGCTCCTTACTAGGATTAAAATCAGCGGACCATTTTAGAATCTTCATAGTGTTGTCTTCAATCTGTAAGATCTGCTTGGAAAATATTCTAGCATAATCATCCTCTATAGATAGGTTAATTAAAATATGTCTTCCATCAATAAGACCAACCCTCCAAGCACCATTGAGTTTAATTCAATCAAAATACTTCCTTATAGCTTGTATTTTAGGGTGACCCAACTAAAATTTTCCTATGGGAGTAAACTTACAAACCTCAGTTAGGTTTTAGATATCATCCTCATTATAAAAAATAGTCATTTTTCCACTCTTCCTGTTCAATGGTTTGATAATCAGGTTAGCCACCTCATGGTAGCTCTGAGGAAAAACCAAATCATCAAAATCTTTAATGGCATCAAAACCTTTGTCTGCAACATCAGCAAATGTAGCCTTTGCCCATTGAGCATTAGTGGCTAAGTCCAAATTATTTTGCTCAGCCATCTAAGCTAAACATCAATAGAATAGTAACTAGGCTCTAAATTGAAAAAATGGTCTCCCGGGAAACAAAGCCAGAGAAACAAACAAGAAGCATCAAAAAATAGAAGAAGAGCCAAGGAGCAAAGAAAACCCAGGTTAGAGAAAAGCTGAAAGCCACCACAAACCTCAGACAGTCCAAAGAAACCCTAGCAGAGCAAGCAACCTCCAAGCCAGCCGCCACTTCTATGTTATATATATATATATATATAAATATATTTTAAAAAAAATTAGTGACAGAGACTCCCTACATGTTAAACTGAAATAAAGGTTACAAAGCTATATGGGGCTTAGTTTACAAACAAAAAACCAAGGTTCACCCAAAAGGGGGCAAGGGCTCCCAAGAGAAAAACAAAAATCCAATGTAACCTGTCAAAAAAAAAACCTTGCCCATTCAATATCCCCATTCAATAACGCTGAAAAGAAGAAAAGGAAAAACATTACAAAGCATTAAGGACTCAAGGAAACAAAAGCCCTCCGTTGACAGGATGGTTAGGATAAACATCAGTGGACATCCCCCATCTAATATAAGGCAGATCAGAGAGATCTGCCTTAATCAACCAAGCCAGCTCCACAGGAGGGATAGTATTTACTTTAGGCAATATAGACAAAGCACCTTGAAGTGCAAGCCAATTAGTACATTTGTTACCCTCCCTGAAAATATGCTTCCCGATAATTTGAAGGTTGTGAGTCAACTTCATGTGAGTAATTTTCTTAAGAACATGTAGAAGAAACCAAGGTGGGGAGATGTTATCTTTTAAAAGCTGGAATAGCCATAAGGAGTCCATTTCCACAATTAGTAGGTTTTATCCCATAACAACAACTATTTGAAGAGCCCATACCACAACTAAGGCTTCAGCTTGCAAAGCATTGAGAGCATCAGTGGGAGATTGGAAAAATAGTAGGCAATCCCAGCATTATTTCTAAAAATCCCTCTAATACCAGCAGTGTGCTTGTATAACTCCCATCAGTGTTGATTTTGATCCAAGGGTAGGAAGGTTTCCTCTAATGGAATAGTAGAAATATATATATATATA
>NW_018252540.1:10144-11152 GCF_001263595.1 Phalaenopsis equestris
CAAACACTTTAAACAGAAAAAACTCTAATGAAAGGAAGAGCAACAGTGTCTCCTTTCAACAATAACTCTAATTGGGGGGTAGTAGAAGTACCTACCCCAGGGAGCTCAGAATGAAGGCCAACCTTAGCTAGCCAATTGGCAGGCCTATTTCCTTCTCTCAATATATAAGAGGAGTATGAGGATCTAATACCCTCTCCCAAGGAGTGAATCATATCAATCCACTGCAACAGGTATCAAGGAGTAGGCAACCTCCCTTCAATAATATCAATAAGAACCCTGTAGTCAGATTCTAAGATAAGTGAGGTGAAACCACGCTTTTGGGCCATAAACATTGCCCAATATATAGCCACTGTTTCAGCCTCCAGAGGGTCCTTAGCAATAAAAAGAGAATGAGAGTAGAGTAAACACTTTCCATTATTATTTATGAACACCCCTCCAATACCAGCATAAGGATTAGAAAAGCTACCATCTGTGTTAACTTTAATTCCCCCTTTTGGTTGAGGATCCCAATGGATGAGTGCAAACTTTATTTTTCTAGGAAGACTATGGGACGTACTGTGAAGGATATCAGGAAGCTTCCCATGGCCATATAATTTATGCAGGTAGCTAATGCAGTTGGTAGCAATGGTAGCACCTGCCACCCATATGTCTTCATATTTAATCTTGTTCCTAGCCATCCATACAAACCAAGCAGTGATACAAGGAATTGAGGGTAAGTCTTGGTCCTACCAATCCTTCCAGCTGAGGGAGAAATCATTCCAGGACAATTGAACAGTTTCTAACTTCAGTTTAGGAATTAAAAAGTTCCAAACCTTTTTAACTGTGGAACATTGGAAAAATAAGTGCTTAATGGTTTCCTCATGGGATTTACAAAACCCACATCTAGAAGGACCTCTCAAACCTTTTAACTTCAGTATATCATCTGTGAGCAGAAAGCCGTGGAGTAATCTCCAAGAGAAAAATGACATTGAAGGGGATAGGAATTTATTCCACACACAATTACTCCAG
>NW_018252540.1:11491-15048 GCF_001263595.1 Phalaenopsis equestris
CTGGAATCCCCAAGTCTTTTATTAACAACGGAGGGGTGCATCTCTCTATAGTATTTGCCCTTCAAAAATTTAGCCCAAAGAGAACTCTGAGCTCTGAACATCAACCAAAGCTTATAAAAATTGATTTGAGAGATTTGTATAAGACTTTTGAAACCCAGCCCACCAGCACTAGTGCTTCCACACAGCTTTTGCAAACTGGTCCAATGCATTTGCTTCCTCTGACCTGCCCACAGAAATCTATTAAACATTCTTTCCAATGTTAACTGTGTTGACTTTTTCATTACAAAACCCTGGGAGATATAGGATGGAAGAGCTGTCAAGAAACTTTTTAGAAGAGTAGCTCTACCCCCATTGGAAAGGAATGAATTAGCCCAGCAATTTAGTTTATCCTGAATTTTGGTGATAAAGTCATCAAATTGAACTTATCTTGTTTTCTCCTTCACTAGCAAAGTACCTAGGTATTTTAAAGGTAGAGAGCTGGTCTTGAAGCCACTAAGTTCAGTAGTCCAATGCTTAATTTCAGGTTTAATTTTTTTGCTAAACACCAAAAGACATTTCTTAGTATGGAATTGCATACCAGAACATTTCTGAAACTTCTCCAGGCATTGAAGAACCAATTGAACAGCTGGTTTGGTTGCTTTGGCAAAGATAATAACATCATCAGCAAATGCTAAATGATTCACAGCAATGTTAGATCTATGACTGTAGAGAGTATGAGGGGATGAAACCATGAGCTGATTCAACATTTTAGAGAAGTAATCAAAAGCAATGATGAAGATAGTTGGAGACAGTGGGTCACCTTGCTTGATTCCTCTAGATGAGGTGAAAAAATCATGAGATTTACCATTTATAAACACAGATTGAGAGTTGTTTCTTAGCCACCTATGTATCAGCAAGATAAATTGTGCATTAAAACCCTTAGCATACAACACTTCCTCAATGAAATCCCAGTTGATGGTGTCATATGCCTTCCTGATATCCAATTTCATTATTAGGTTCCCCCCTCTGCATTGCTTGTCCAGATCCAACACCAGTTCTTGGGCTAGCAGAACATTCTCTACAATGCTTCTCCCTTTAATGAAAGCTAACTGGTTCTCACAGATAATCTTGGGAAGAAGGGGTTGGAGTCTGTTAGAGATCACTTTACTAATTATTTTAGATAACACATTTGTGAGGTTAATGGGCCTGAAAAGATCCCAAGAGATAGCAAAAGAAGATTTGGGAATTAGAGTTATGTTGGAGCATTTAAAATAGTTGGGAAGATCCAAACCTCTAAAGAAACCTTGGACAGCCTTTATAATATCATCTTTAACGATCTTCCATGACTTCTTATAGAAATCAACAGAAAATCCATCAGGGCCAGCAACTTTGGAGCAATCAATGGAAGCCAGAGCAGACCAAATTTCCTCTTCCCCAGGAATAGATGTCAGATCCAGTCTCCTCATGAAGTTCTCATCCCTGTAAAACAAATCCTGATGGATGGTGGGCCTAAGATCAGAAGGTTGTTTAAAGAGTGCTTGGTAGTAGTTAACAGCACTAGCAGCAATCAAGTCTTCAGAATGGAGCCACTTGCCATCAGTCTCCTTAATCTTATGTATTGTGTTGTACTTTCTTCTAAACTTGATACTGGCATGAAAATATTTTGAGTTTCTATCCCCTTCACAAAATATGTTCTTGGCAGCCTTTTGGGCAAAGAAATCCTCCTGCATACAGATGGCATTCATCAAATTTTCATTTTCTATCAATAGATCCTTCTCCACATCAGGGTTAATCTCTAGTTCAGCTCCCAAAATAGCAACTGTCTTTTCAGCCTCCACTACATTTAAGTTGATGTCTCCCACTGTTTTCCAATTCCAGTTAGATAAGTGTCTGCCTAACTTCTTTTGCAGTTGCCATAACTTAATCATAGGGTTGGAATGGTGACAATCCCTCCAAACCAATGAGACCTGATTGAGGAAGTCTTTGTGGGAAGACCACATGTTGAGGTATCTAAAACTTGGCTTGTGCTTAACATTTGATGCAGAAATTTTCATAAGCAGTGGTCTATGATCTGATCCTGTCATGCTGAGATGCTGCATAGAAGTGTGAATGAACTCACTAAGCCACATGGAATTCACAAAAATTCTATCTAACCTCTCCTAAAGTTGACCCCTCCTCCAGGTAAATTTTGGACCAGAAAGAAGTTACTTTGATCATTGAAATAATTCATCTTGTTGAGGTTAGGGGGGGCACCACCCAACTTTTTTGATGCTACAGAAATACAATTAAAGTCTCCACCAACCATCCAAAAAGAGTTACAAGAGCTACTAATAACTTTAAGACTCTCCCAAAGCTCCTTTCTAGCACTAGGAGAGCACCCAACATATACAAAAGTAGCCAGACCTGTCTGACTCCCAACTTGAAGTATGATGTGGAGGAATTGTTGGTGATCCCACAGTATACTGCAAGACACCTCCTTCCTATGTAACACCCAAATCTTGTTATTCAAATTAGAGACATAAATAAAACCAGGGAATTTTTTTATAATTCTCTGGGAATTTTTAGAGATCATAGGCTCCAGAATAGCCATCAACCAAAATTTATACAACCTATTCAAGGCCATCAGTCTGTTAAGGGATTTAGGATGTGCCAATCCCCTAACATTCCAACAAAGAAAGTTATATCCTCTAGAGCTTCTTTATGAGATTTTCTATCCCTGAGAATGTAACTTCCCCCCTTTTCAGTATTTAAAACTTGGAATCCCTTTTTCTTTTTCTTTGCTTTCTGGACAAGCCATTCATCCTCCAGGGCTATTTGTAACCCCTTAATTAAGGTTGTGTCAATCTTTTGTTCCCCAAGGACAGCCTCAGCCCCTAATTCCTGAATATTATCCCCCTCAATAGTATTCCAATCAGTGTTTAGTACTTCATTTATTGCCTGGTTGTAACCAAAAAGGTCAGCTTCTGAAATATCATTGGCCTTGGCATTTACATCCTGCTGGTCCAGCTGGTCAACATTCTCAACTTGGGCAGGGATGATGTCCTAATGGCCATCATCCTCACTGCCCTTGGTTATCACCTGATTCAAAAGATTATCATAATCCTCTTTTCTCAAAAGTCCAACATCAATAGAGAAATGATCAGCCTCCTTTGAAGTCCCCCCAGCAGTTCTTCTGAGATGGGGATGGCTTTTATAACATTTGTTATCAGTGTGCCCAAACATGCTGCAATGGAAACAGTAGTATGGCTCTGCAATGGAAACACTGCAATGGAAACAGTAGTATGGCTTCTGCTCAGCAACTATCCTTTGCCAATAGACATTATGCTCAGTCCCAACCAAATTTCCTCCACAACAGGAAGGGTGATATCTCTTTCCACTGATATTCTGGCTATTGAAGGTCTATAAAGGTTGTAAGTAGGGACATCCAACTTCAAAGGTTTCCCCAGAGCTTGACCAATATTAAACAAAACTTTATGATTAAAGAAGTGAAGCTTTAACCCAGGGAGTTTGAACCAAATAGGAACTACAGGCAGCTCCTTGCTCGGGTCAAACTCAGTAGACCATTTCAAGATCTTCAT
>NW_018252540.1:15752-23354 GCF_001263595.1 Phalaenopsis equestris
TATATATATATATATATATATCTATATATATATATATATACAAGGAACCAAAAGATAAAGCCTAAGAAAAGGAGTGCTGAGGGAGCCCATTAAACTTGTTAGCCTTAATTCTGAGATGTGGGGCCTCAATTGTATCACCATGAAGTAGGAGAGCAAGAGGATTTGGGGGCCTGGTGGCAACATATATATAATTAGAATGGATACCTTGTCTGACTAGCCAATTGGCAGGGTGGTTTCCTTCCCTATAGATAAATGACATTTTGAAGCTGAGGAGTTTTTTAAGATTCCATATCTTTTCTTTCCATTGAGCGTGGTACCAGGAAGAAAAATTTTCAGACTCCAGAAAATTGATGAGTTGTAGTGAGTCCACCTCTATCCAGAGTTTGTACCATTCAACTTTGGTAGAAAATGTGAAAGCCCAGAATACAGCAATAAGTTCTGCCTCCAGTGCATCTCTAGCATCAGTTGGGGCATGAAAAAATAGTAAACACTTGCTAGAGGAGTCCCTAAACACTTCCCCACCCCAGCACCCCACTCATTAAAACTTCCATCTGTATTAATCTTCATGATATACTATTCAGGGTGTTTCCAAAAGATTTTCTCAATCTGGTAGATTCCCTAGCATTAGTAATCTAGAAATTACAAATATTAGGGAAGTTTTTGTACTGAATCAGTTTGATTAAGTAAGAGGCACAGTTTCTGGTAACCTTGTAGTACTGGATATATTTGCTCTCATGCTTAGTGTTGTTTCTGTTCATCCAAAGAAATCAGGAAACAATGATAGGAGAGGATCACATTTACTAATTTTCCAGCTATGCCAACCGACCTTATGATTGGACCAATCCAGTTCAAAGCCATTCACATTGAGCATAGCCAAAAACTCTTTCCAAACATCTTGAGCAAACATACAGTTAAAGAAGAGTAGGTTAATGTTTTCCTCATTTTGTAGATAGAGATAGCATCTAGAGGGCCCTCAATCCCTTTAATTTGAGTATATCATCAGTGGGTAGTAAGTTAATGAAGAGTCTCCAATAAAAGAAAGATATTGAGAAGGAAAGGAATATGTTCCATATAGCTTCACCCCAAGGAACTAGGTCCCATCAGAAAAGCTTAACATAAATAGCTTTAATCAAACTTTAATTAGAATAACTATGCCAGATAATTCTATCCTGTCTGCTCTTGTCAAAGCTGACTTTAGTTATTTGAGTGAGATGAGGTTCCTGTATAATAGATTGAATCTTGGATATTATGAAGTGATCACCCTCCTAAAAATCAGCCACAATAAGGTGTAGATTGAAATCTGGAGGGGGAGCACCTAGCCAATCCTTAGGGCACCATTGATCCAACCAAAAATTTACCTTACTAGTTCCCAAATCCCAAATATACATATCCTCAGCAAGATGTCTAACTCTGAGCATGTTGACCCAGATCCTGGAGTCACCCAATTTCTTGGTGATGAGAGAGGGGTTATGATCCTTAGAATACTTTCCCTTCATGAATTTAGCCCAAAGAGATGTTTGAGCTCTGAAATTTATCCACATTTTACAAAAATTAATCTGGATGAGTTGTTGTAGACCTTTAAAACCAATACCCCTAGCCATGGTAGGTTTAGCAACCTTTTGCTAAGAAGCCCAGTGAAGCTACTGTCTTTGTCTTTCCCAAAAAAAGCTGTTGAAAGTTATTTTTAATTGAATCTATGTGATTTTCTTAATACAAGTGTTTGGAGAATGTAAGAGGGAAATGTGGTTAGAATGCCTTTGAGTAGAGTTATTCTTTCCCCATTGGATAGGAAAGAGGGAGACCAGCTAGATAAATGTGATTAATTTTTTTGAAAAACATCATCAAATTGAATGATTTTAGATCTCCCACATATTAGGTTAACCCCCAGGTATTCAAAAGGATGTTTAGATCCACTTCTTGCAGTTTAAAGGTGCTCTCTTATTAAAAATCAGTTGGCATTTAGCAGGATAAAACACCAAACCAGAGTGCGCTTGGAATTGCATCAGACACTGAATGGCCTTCTTTACAGCATTCTTATGGGCACTAGAAAATATCATAACATCATCAACATATATAAGGTGAGATATGGCCATTGTGGATTTGTGATGATATCTAGAGTACTGTTGAGTGAGGATAGCCTTGTCAAGCATTCTAGAAAAGTAATACATAGTTATAATGAAAATAATGGGGGAGAGAGGGTCTCCCTACTTAAGACCTCTGGCAGCTAAGAAGGAGCCCCAAGACTTCCCATTTATAAGGATAGAGTGATTGTTGTTAATAAGCCATCTGTGTATGAGGTTACAAAAATCAGATGGAAGACCCCTGGCTACAAGAATCCCCAATATAAATTTCCAGTCCATAGTATCATAGGCTTTTTTGATATCCAGTTTGTAGATGAGGTTACTACCCTTACTGGTTTTATCCAGATCCAGAAGCATCTTCTGTGCCAGCATCACATTATCAGTAAAATATCTAATAGGTCTCCCTTTGATGAAAGCATTTTAATTTTGGATGATCAACTTGTCTAGGTGAGGTTGAATTCTTCTCACAATGATCTTGTTGATAAGTTTACTAATTAATGAAGTAAGGCTTATTGTTCTATAATGATCCCAAGTTTTCTGCATATCACCTTTAGGGATTAACACAATGGAGGAATCTCTAAAGTAGCTAGGTAGGTTTCTTCCATAGAAAAAGCTTATTATGGCCTCAGTCACATCCCTCTTAATAATGTGCCAGGATTTTTTATAAAAATCAGCAGTAAAGCCATCAAGGCCAGTAGATTTCGAGCTGCCAATCGTGTTTAAAGCCTTTGAAATTTTAGTATCAGATGGGAGGTTAGTGAATCTAAGATTGTTTGTGAACTCAAATTCCTTTGTGAAATAATTGGCATCTATGTCAGTGTTGAGATCAAAAGATGAGTTCAACAAAGAGCTGTAGTACTTGACTGCATCCATAGCAATGTTTTCATTATCATTGAGCCAGCACCCCTCAGAGGTATAAATAGAGTGTATAGTATTACATTTTCTCTTGTAACTGATATAAGCATGGTAGAATTTGGTATTTTTGTCTCCTTCAGTAAATAAGTTGATGGAGGCCATCTATTTAAGAAGTAGGTCTTGGTTATCAGATTAGTCTTTGTAGTAAGCAATGCATTTTCCTCAGCATTTCCATTCTGAACAGCAACCTCCATGTCCCCCACTTCCTTTTCAACAGATAAGGCATTAGAATATACATTGCCAAAAGTCACCCATCCCCATTTTCTAAGAGCTTTGCTCAATTTTAAATGAAGAAGGATAAGTTTGGTAAGTGGTTCAGGATGGTCAGCTCCAACCCAATTTGAGGCAATAAAATTGAAAAAAATGGGTTGAGTAGACTACGTATTTAAATATCTAAAGGAGGAATGGTGAGCAGGATTGCTAGGGAATGTGATTGAGATTAATAAAGGCCTATGATCTTAACCAGTGAGAGTTAAATGGGTAACAAAAGTGAGAAGATAATGTTGATACGAGCAATCATTAATAAGATTTCTATCAAGTCTTTCCAACATTTTACCCCTTTTCCAAGTGAGAGGAGGGCCTTGGTAACCCAAATTAAACAAATCAGCCTTTTAAATTTGACCACTGAAAAATCTCATCTTGGAAAGATTGGGGACCCTGCCCCCAGTTTTCTTAGCAGCAGAAGTAATGTAATTGAAATCACCCCTAAACAGCCAAGGGGAGTTCATATTAACATCGATAAGCTGAAGACACTTCCAAAGCTCTTATCTATCCTATTTATGACAATCAACATAATGAAAGTGGCAAATTCTAAGTGTCCTTGGATCAGGAGAGAAAGGTTAATAAACTTTGGGTGGTCCAGCTGGATATTCCATTATATTTCTTTTCTACAAAAAAAAGCAAATCTTATTATTTTTATTAGCATAATGAGAGAATCTACAGAACTTACTGATGAACCTCTGAGGATTGTACTGAACCATAAGTTCGAGAATAGCAAAACACCAAAGCTTATACTTCTTAGTGAGATAAATCGGTCTTTTTAAAGACTGAGGATGGGCAGTGCCCCTTATATTATAGCACATTAAATTAATCATGAGGGGGATTAATATGAAGAGAGGGCTGTGATCTTGATCTGGTCCTTCCTTTAGAGGGGGAGGGCCCAACCTTCTTCTTACCACCTGTATCCATAGCAGTCCCTTCTTTTAATTTTTAAACTTCTGAAATATGCTTCTTTTTCTTCTTAGATTTTCTTATTTGCCACTCTTCCTCCAATAATAGTTCCATTTCAGTAATTTTCCCTTTATCAAGGGCTCCCAAGGCAGTATTGTTATTCATATTTACCTCCTTGTTAGTCTCACCTCCACCAATAGGTGAGCCCTCAGAGGTTAAAGGGGTGATAATATTAACTTCATTTAATTCCTCTCTAAAGATCATGGGAGAGGTATTTTTAGGAGCATTGGACAAAAAAGGAGTTGTGGAGCTTTTAGAAGTTCCCACTAAATCTTCCACATTACATGTTGGAGTGGGTTCCACATTCAGTGTGGGCTCTTGAGCAGTAGTCTCATTAACATTTTCCTGAGTGTTCACAATTTTCATTGGAGGGGGGTGAAGCCTGAAACATCTATCTTTAGTGTGCCCAAACAACTTACAATGATGGCAATAGTATGATTTTTTTTCCAACATCACATTCTGCCAGAAACCTTCTTTGTCGCCAATCCAGATCCTTTTTATTTCAGGGAGAGTAATATCTCTTTCAATGAGTATTCTAGCCAAGTCTTGTCTGGCTTTGTTAAATGTGGGGGCATCTACTTTCAGAGGTCTCCCTAATGCACACCCAATATTAAATAGAGCATTTAGATTAAAATATGGGAGAGGAAGGCCACGTAATGTAAACCAAAGGGGGACCACTGGGGGCTCCTTACTTGGATTAAAATCAGGTTCCCATTTCAAGATCTTCATGGTAGTACCTCCAATTTGAAGAGATTATTTAGCAAATAGTCTGTCATAGTCTTCCTCACCTGATAGTTGGTTGAGTAAATGCCTACCATCAAGTAGGCCAATTTACCAATCTCGAATAAATTTTAGTGAAGCAAAGTAGCTTCTAACCAATTCCATCTTTGGGTGTCCTAGCTGGAATTTGCCCACTAAAGTGAATTTCACTTTCTCATTCAAGTTACATATTTCCTGTTGAAATCTCTTGTGGAGAGAAATAGATAGCTGGTTCAGCCTCTTTAGAACCTAAAGGGTGAATGCAAGGGCTATCTCCCTTACCAACAACAGTGTCATGGAAAACTCGAGGGAAAACTAAGTGATCAGGGTCAAGAAGGGTGTCAGCAGATATACTCACAACCCCAGCATAAGTGCTTTGGACCACTGAGCATTAGTCTCAACATCAATTGGGGTGGCCATAAAGATTGAAACTCAAGAGGTTTTAGCCTCAGAAACAAAGGAGAAACCTAGAGCAAAACTCAAAAAAACTCTAGAAACTTCAAATCTGATTAGCCCGAAAAAGACCAAATCAAACTCAGCAGCTCAAAACCTTTAATTAAATCACTAGAGGAGGAGAGAAACTTTCACCCAGTAAGAGAGGAGACCAAAAGAAGCACCTCTCAAAGACAAGAAATCCCTCTGGCAAGATCAGTTCAATGTAATAGTAAACCCCACCAAGTTCCAGAAATAGGGGCTTGAGCCAAAAGGTTGTCCTCCAAAGAAAGACCAAGCAAGAGTGAGACTCTTAGAGATCTTTGCAGAAGCACCACCCTCAAACCAGTTGCTACAGAGATTCATCCCGCCAAAAACCCTAGCAGAGCACCAAACCTAGCCGCCACCCTCGCCATTATATATATATATATATATCTGTGTGCGTGTGTTTGTGGATGTGTGCGTGTGTGTGTGTGTGTGTGTGTGTGTGTGTGTGTGTTTTTTGTTTTTTGTGAAAATATGTTGTTAGAAGATTTTTTAATTATGAATATAAGTGTTAATTTAAGTTAGTTAGAGGTTGGCATGGTTTGACATATAGCAGATTTGAAAAGAAAATTGAAATCTGAAGTTTTAATTTGTGTTGGCGTTCAAGGAGCTAGATTTGAGTTTCCCGAAAATGCCATGATTTCCTTAAAACTGCAAAAAATTGGTTGTTAGACCCCATTTTTATAGCTTAGGTCGTCTCCTACCTCTAGACTAAAGCAGAAACTCAACCTAAGGCTTGTCATTTCTTGGATTGGAAGAGATTTGGAGGCTAAAAAGTCTTGGATTTTATCTTTCCTTAGTAAGAGCTTACTTTAACTTAGAAATTTTTTATTTTCACCTTGGATTTTTCCTACATTATGTAAATCTAAAAATTTGAGTTTTTATTGAAGAAGTTTAGAGAGAACCCATGGTGAAAAGTTTCTTACCTAGTATTCCTACTTTTGGAGTTTTATTTATGATATCGTGAATTTATTCGGATTTTATGTGAATTTATATAGAAATTGCTTTGACTTCAAGAGTGAAAAGAGGAAAGCCTTCGAGAGGTTTTGATACGAGATGAATTACTAATTTGAAGGCTCAATATAATTACAATACTCATATGGGTACAAGAAAACGGATTCTAAAGAGTGCATTGTCAAACCCGGAAGGAAAGATTGAAAGGTTGATAATTGCTCAAAACTGGGAGACCTTTTGCTAATTCAAAGCAGTAGCAATTGTTCCTATTGTTTGAGAATTTTATGCCAATCTTTGGGTGACATCTGATGAGCATGTATCTGATGAGCATGTTTATGGATGAGCATGTTTATGTTAGAAGAAAGTATGTTGAATTTACTCGAGAAAGGATCAATGCATTATGCAGGTTACAAAAATGAATTTCATTGTGAGTATTCTGCACTTTTGATTTGTGATTCATCGCTTGATGAAGTAATTGTCTATCTTACTGATGGAAGGGGAAAATGAAAAATTAAGAATAATCACAAGGTAAATTTATCCACTTCCATGTTAAATGTGCAATCTAAAACATGGCATTACTTTAGCATTACTTTATTTCTGCAAAATTACTTCCAACTAATCACCTTAGTGAAGTAACCAAAGAGAGAGCTGTATTAAAATTTTGCATACAACAAATGAAGATTGTTGATATTGGTGCTTTTATTCTCCATAACGCTCCGAGTATTGCTAGAAGTGGGACCACTAGTGTTTTAGGTTATATTGCTCTGATTTTCACTTTATGTGAACAATCAGAAGTAGAATTTGATAAGGATGAAGAAATGTTACAACCACTTAAACCCATTGAAAAATTCACAGTTAGTAAATTTGAATCATTTGCTGGATATAAAAGTGGAAGTAGTGATAGACCCTTTACATTAGTTGTAGGACCATCTACTTCTAGTACTTATTCACTTGAAAATATTATGGAACAGTTGATGATTCAGTAATTAGATATTGTCGTAATGCAGAATAGCATAGGTGGTTTGGAAATAATAAATTCTCACAATGATGATTATCAGCAGAGAAGAGTACAACATGATATTGCATATCAAGAGGTTATGATTAGATGTCTTAGGGGTGATCATACTATAGAATTACCTACATGCCTCAAATTTATGCCTGTCGGCACTATTTTTGGTGTGGGGTT
>NW_018252541.1:0-925 GCF_001263595.1 Phalaenopsis equestris
CTAAGTGCGATGGCAGCTTTCTGGCAGCGGGCTGAATTTTCCAAAAAAATAAAAATTTGTAAATGCACCGCACCTAGCTTATTAGTAGATTATTTTTAATCAGCTTATCAGTAGATTATTCAATAAGATGTAGCTACACCAAACAGACCCTAAGAGGGAGTGCGAGGGAGAAAGACGAAGAGAGAAGAGAGATAGAGTAAGTGAGAAGGAAAAGAGGGAAAGCGGGAGGGAGAAAGAGAGTGAGTAACATATAGGAGGATAGAGGGAGAGTAAGAGAGAGAGAGATAGAGGAGGTCTAACAGAGGTATAGTGATAAAGTGGGAGTGAGAATGGGAGTGACAATAATAGAGAGACCGCAGTAGAAAGGTGAATCTTTTAAGAGAGAGCACAAAAGATGTAGAATAAGAGAAAAATAGTAAGAGAGAAAATAAAGATATTATGAGAAAAAGAGAAAAAAAAGGAAGGAGGCAGTAGGAGTGATAGAAAAAAAAAAGTGCGAGCTAGAGAGAAAGAAAAAATGAGAGATGAAAGAGGGAGGGAGGGATAGAGAGTAGAGAAAGAAGGAGAATATGGTTTAGGGTTTAGTCTCCCTTTCACTGATACCCCTCTTTCTCTCTATCTTTTCATTCTTTAAATCTATTTGTTTGCTCCCCTTTACACAACCGTCTCTCTCTCCTCAATCCGCCTCTAACACTCTCTTTCTCTCTCTATCACTCTCTTATTATCACTCTCACTCTATATTCTTTCTCTCTCACTCTCTATCTCTCAATATCTCCCCATTCTAACCCTCAAAAACTCACACCCCACGTCCCTCTTTCTCTCCCTCTCGATCTCCCTTCTTCTCTTTATTTCCCTCCTTTTTCTCTCACTTTCTACTCTCAAACCTTTATTGGTCTCTCCCTCCCGCACTTTCACTCTACCTCTC
>NW_018252541.1:2241-2715 GCF_001263595.1 Phalaenopsis equestris
CCACTCTCTATCTCTTTCTCTATCTCTCCCTCATTCCAACCCTCAGACGCTCCCTCCCTACATCCCTTTTTCTCCCCCTCCCTATCTCCTTTTCTCTCTCTATTTCTCTCTCCCTCCCTTTTCTACTCTCCCTCTGATCTCTCATACATTTTCTCTCACTTTTCCTCTCAACCTCTTTCATTTTTTCTTCTCTCTTTTTTAACTCTCTCTCTCTTTCTCTTCTTTTCTTACTCTTTCTAGCTCTATTTCCATGTTTCTTTCTCCTTCATTTGTCTCTCTATCTCTCCTTCTCTAATTCCATTGCTCACTCTCTCTCACTCGCTCTCCCTTAGTTGCTCTTGCTCTCTCTCTCTCTCATCTCTCCCACACCTCTCTCTTGCAAACTCTACCTATCTCTCTCTTTGTCTTACGTCAATCTTTTCCACTCTCCCATTCTCACTCTCCCTACATCTCTTCATCCCTCTCTTCGTCTCT
>NW_018252541.1:4636-8241 GCF_001263595.1 Phalaenopsis equestris
AATCTTTCTTCTCCTTTTTTACTCTCTCTTTCTCTCCTTTTTCTTTCTCTTTTTTGCTCTATTTCTATCTTTCTTTCTCTTTCACTTGTCTCTAGTCTCTATATCTCTTTTTCTCTAATTCCATTTCTTGCACTCTCTCACTTACACTCCCTCAGTTGCTCTTGCTCTCTCTCTCTCTCTTCCACACCCCTCTATTGCAATCTCTAGCTATCTCTCTCCCTTTCCAACTCTCGCTCTCCGTCTTACCTCAATCTTTCCCTCTCTTCCACTCACACTCTCTCTACCTCTCTTCATTTCTCCCTGTATCTCTCCCTCCCTCTATCATACTCTCTCCCTCCCTCCCTCCCCAACTCACTCTCTCTCTCCCTCACTCTCCTTCATTCTATCAGACCCTTCTTCTCTTTTCTTTTTCAACACTTATCACTCTCTATATCACTTTCTCTTTTCCCTTACGCTCACTCTCTCTCTCCCTCACTCTCCTTCATTCTGTTTGACCCTTCCTCTATTTTCTTTTTCAATACTTATCACACTCTCTCTATCGCTTTCTCTTTTCCCATCTCTGCCTTACCTCTTCACATATCTCTCTCCTTCTTTTCCCTCCCTCTATCTCTCCCCCACTCATTACCTCTCCTCCCTATCTCAGTCTCTCAAACTTGCTTGTTTATTCTATTTCTAACATTCTCTCCCATATCTCTCATTCTCTCTCCCCGTCCATCCTCTATCCTTCATTACATATTTCTCTATTCTCTCCACTCTCTCTTCTCTTTTATGTATCATTTTCTCCTTTCTCCTTCTATCTTCTCTTTATATCTCTCACTCTCACTCACTTTATCTCCTCCTCTCTCTCTCACTCTATCTCTCATCTCTTTTACTGTCTCTCTATAACACTCCCCCTTCTATCTGTCTTGCTCAACCTTTTTCATGATCTCTCTCCACCTTCTATCCTTCTTGCTCTATCTTTTTCATAGTCTCTCTCCCTCCCTCCCTCCCACCCTTCATCCCACACTCCCATTCTTCTCCAGATAGAAAGAGTGAGAGAGAAAAAAGATGAAGGGAGGGAGGAAGGGAGAGAGAGTGGGTGAGAGAGAGGAAAGAGATGAGAGAGAGGGAGAGAGTGTGGGATAAAGACAGCGAGATAGAGTAAGTGAGAGAGAGAGAGAGAGAAAGAAAAGAGAGAGTGAAAGAGTAGAGAGAGTGAGATAATAGAGAGGGTAAGCTAGAACAGGAAAAAGACAAAGAGAGAGAAATGAAAGATGAGAGATGTAGAGAGTGAGAGAGTAGGGAAGAGGGTGTGAGGGAGAGAGATTAGAGAAAGAAATGGAGAGGGAGAGTGAGATTAATTTAGCATGAGAGAGAGATAAAGAGAAGGATATATAATAAGAGAGAGACCATGAGGGAGGTAAGCTCGGAGAGGGAGAAAAAGAGGGAGAGAGGACATAGAGTAAAAAAGAGGGGGAGGGAGAGTGACAGAGACCTAGGAAAAGCAGGAAGAGAGGGAGCATGTGCATGAGAGGGAGGAAGATAAATAGAGGGAGAGTGAGGGAGCAAAGCAATAGATATGAGAAGATAGATTGCAAAAGAAACAGAGGGAAAGAATGGGTATAGATAGAAAAGAGAGTGGGAGAGAGACAAGGAGAGAGAGGGAGGATGGGAAAGGGAGAGAGAGAGGAAAAAAGAGTAACAGAGAGGGAGGAAAGAGTAAGATAGGGAAGTGAGAGAATGAAAAGCATTAGAAAGAGAATGAGAGAGAGGGGGAGAGAGAGAGAAAGAGAAATGATGGAAAAAGATAGAGAGAGGGAGGGATAAGGTAGGAGAGAGATGGAAGTAGAGCAAGAGAAAGAGAGAGGGTGCATGGCTCTTTGTTTCACTAACTATGTCTCACTTTCTCACACACTCTCTCCTTTACTCACCTTTTCTCCCTCCCTCCCTCCCTCCCTTCCTTCATCTCCTTTATCTTGTTACTCTCTCCCTCTCATTGCCTTTCACTCATTTATATCTTTCATTGTTTCTTCACTCCCTCCCTCCCTCTTCCCTTCTATCTTGGATAACATCCTCACTCTCATGTCTTCTGTCTTTCATTATTCTCTCTTTTCTCTCATCTTTCTATTCCTCTCTTGTCTCTCTCACTCACTCCCTCTCACTCTTCTCCCCTCACTCACTCACCTCTCCTTTTATCTCCAAGCTCGTCCCCTCTCATTAAGTCTTTCTTGTTTTATCTCCTCTCTTTTATGTATCTCTTCTCTCTCTTCTTGATCTATCTTCTCATTTTATCCATCTCTCCCACTCCCTCTCCCTCCCTCCTCTCTCACTCTATGTCTCTTCATTCTTTCTATCTCTCTCCTTCCTTCCCACCCTCTCTCCATCCCTCGTGAGCACTCTCCCATGTTCTTACCTTTATTTCTAGCTCTCCCCCTTTCTCACTCACTCTGATGATCTCTCTCCCTTGTATTTCCTCTCTCTTTCACACTTGTTATATATGTTTTATCTCTCTTTTGTTTCTATGTTCCTTTCTCTTCTACCCTCTTATGCTCTCCGTCCCTCTACCTCTCTTCCCTTCTTCCCACTCTACCTCCCTCCTTGCCTCTACTTCTCTTGCTCCATACCCTCTCTCTCCCCCTTATTTTTCTCTCTCTCTTGCATGCTCTTCATCTCTAACTCATTCTCCAATTATGTATATGTTTATCTTCTCTATTTGTGTCTCACCCTCTCTTACTCTTCATCTCCTCTCTCTTTCTCTTGTTCTTCTTCCATCTCTCTCCTTCCTTCTCGCCCTCTCTCTCCATCTCTTTCCATTCTTTTTCTTTCCCTCACTCTCATTCTCTCCCTAATGCTTTTTACTCTCTTACTCTCTCTCACACGTTTCTCTCTTCCCTCTCTCTTACTCTTATTTCCATCCTTTTCCCCTCTTTCTCCCTTGCCCATTCTCCCTTTATCTCCCTGTCTCTCTCTAACTCTCGTTTCTATTTATTCCCTTTGTTGCCCTCTGTTTCTTTTGCAATCTATCTTCTCATCTCTATTGATTTGCTCACTCACTCTCTCTCATTTTATCTTTCTCTCTCTCGAGTACACTTATGCTCTCTCTCTTCCTACTCTCCCCAGCTCTCTATCACTCTCCCTCCACCTCTCTCTTACTCTTTCTCCTCTCTTTCTCTTCTCTCCCTCTCCAACCATCCCTCCCTCATGGTCTCTCTCTTATTCTATAACTTTCTCTCTATATCTCTCCATCTATTTCACTAATCTCTCTAGCTCCCTCCCTCTCCCCTTTCATTTCTCTCTCTACTTTCTCTCTCCCTTCTCTATCTCTCTCAGTCAAGTGCCTCTTCTCTCACCCTCTCCCCTTTCTCTCTATCCCGCTCCCTCTTTTGTACCTCTCTCCTCACTCATTTTTGTTAGTATCTCTTTTATCTCATTTTATCTTAACTTGTCTTGCTTTCAATCCCTTTCTCTGTCTCTCTCTCGCCCTCTCACGTACTCTTACACTCTATGTCTTCTCACTCTCTCCCCTCTTCGTCCCACTATCTCTTTCTCGCCCTCTCTCATTCTCTCTCCCTCACTCTCTTGCTCTTTCTCTCTTTATATTTTCTCTTCTCCCTCCATATCTCTCT
>NW_018252541.1:9419-9861 GCF_001263595.1 Phalaenopsis equestris
CTTGCGCACTCTTGCTCTCCCCGACTCTCGTTCTCCCTCTCTAATGCACCCTCTCTTCTTTCTCTCTCTCTCCATACTTATCTTATTCTCTCTATCCCTCAATCTCTCCTCTCCATTTTTCTTCCTCACTCTATCTCTCTCCCTTCATCTCTCCACCTCCCTCACTCTGTGTCTCTAACTCGCTTGAGCATTTTATCTTTCTAACTTTCTCTCCTTCTCTCTTATAATATCCCTCTTAATTTTCTCTCTCTTAGTCCTCTCTCACTCTCTCTCTCATACTCTTTCCACTCCCTTCCCCTCCCTCACTCCCTCTTTTTGTATTTCACTCTCCTTCCCTCCCTCACTATTTTTTCTCACTCATTCTCTCTGTCTTATTATCTCTCTTACCATATGTACTTTTTGTCTCGCTCCCTATCTCTCTCTCACTCTCTCTCATTTGCTC
>NW_018252542.1:0-1906 GCF_001263595.1 Phalaenopsis equestris
TTTTTGCCTTGGGCGCCGATGGCACCATCGACGCCACTGACGGCAGGTTTTTCTTGCAAGTACAGGCAATTAAATACTAAAGGCTCACCGACGGCGCCCTCGACGCCGCCGACGGCGAGACCGGGGGGGTGGGATTTTCTAGAGTATTTTCTAGAGTTTGAATGGCGGTTTTTGGCGGTTTTATGGCAATTTTTGGTGGTTTTTAGGCGGGAGTTATGCCTTTTAAACTCCCAAATTTGTTCCTAAGTTCATATTTCCCCCAAAAACAAAGTGAAACTCCACCAAATTCATGCCTTTGGCATCCAATTCCCCTGATAATCCCAGAATGCAAGTGTTCAACTGGAGAAAGTTCATTAGTGCGGAAGCATGACGAATCTTCAACATGGTACTGGCGGAGAAAAGATTAATCAAGTAACAAGGATTCGTAAATCATAGATTAAATAATCCCTCTACGGAAATTGAAGAGATGATAGTGTGGCAAAGATGGGAAGTGTTGTGCTATACGAAAGAGTTTTATGCTAATATTCATGGAATTAACCAAGGAGTCATCTATGTTCGATGTAGGTGGGTACCATTTACTCCCTCGAAATTAAATAATTTGTTTAAGACTGAAAGCATCTTGATTTTTCATTATGCCAATTTTGTCTTGACAAGTAATAACATGAATGAACTATATCGATTCCTTACTGATGAAGATACAAATTGGGCAACAAGAGATAAAGGATATGTAAGTTTTTCTTCATCATTATTAAATCCTGCATCGAAGGCATAACATTTCTTTATTACATCAAAACTTCTTCCTACCATGAAAATCAATAAAGTGACCAAGGAAAGTGTCATTTTAAATTATTGTATTCGAACCAGAAGACCTATTGATGTGGGTGCTTTAATTGAAAAATCTATTTTGAGTTTGATTATAAATGGGTAGACTTATGGGCAAGGACATCCATCTATTATATTCCTACTATGCAACCAGTCATAAGTGCCTTGTGAAAGTTGGGAAAAAGTGCTTCTCCCTTGGAAGACTATGGACCCAGAAATTTGTTGCAACTGCATAAGAAATGGAGAGGAAAACAACATAAAGATTATGATAGATCAATCATCTCAAAATTCATTGTCTTATATATATTATCATTCAAAATTCGGACAAGACTCTCGTGATCCTGCGCAGAATCAAGAAATTGGAGAAGGAGGTACAAAATGTCATGAATGCAATTAATAATATCTTTGATTTCTTCGATCATTTAGGCTTAAGGATGAAAGAACATTTTGATCACTCTGGACATATCGAAGGAAGTTTGATATGGCTGATGAGGAGGATGAAATTGATAGAAGAAGTTTCTACTGAAGAATTTCCATACCGACCCTTCTATAACCTCTTCATTCATGTGCAATCAATGGGTGATCTCAAAGGAGAATCTAGTACTGAATCTGAAGAATAGTAGATTTATATTACTACTTGTCTGTCTATGTATGTAATTTGATTTGAACTTTATATTGGTTTTGCTTTAGAATTATGTTTTTAGATCTCTGTACAGTTGAGACTAAGCATAGGATGTTTTGTTTTTAGCATTTTGGGTGTTGTGGCTAGGATTGTGACACTGAATTAATGTATTAAGGTTGAGAAAATACCAAACTTGGTTATGTTATATAACATAAAATGTAACTCTTGGAATTTATATATAATTTTAATGTTTTGTGTTGTGAAATTTTATTTTTGATAAGTATATCATTTAATTACTTAAAATTGTGTCTATAATGATTGAACGGATGTCGTTGAGGCATGAAATTGATCAAAATCGTAAAAATCTAGAAATTGAACCAAATCAATAGAGCCCGCCGAGGACTCCCTCGACGCCGCCGATGCGGACTTTTCCCGAGACTTAGGATATAATTTCAATAGAGC
>NW_018252542.1:1964-3485 GCF_001263595.1 Phalaenopsis equestris
ATTTTGACCAGTCAACCACCACTATTCATCATCCCCTTCCTCTGAAAAATGTATGTTTTGACCTAGGGCTTGAGAGATCATGGATTGGGAGGCGATTTCAAGGCATTTAGACACCGGATTTGATCATATCTAGGTAACAGCTTCACTCCAAACAAAAAATATTTGATTTTCATCATGGATTTCTTCTACATTGAGGAGACCCAAAAAACTTGAGAATGTGAAGAAAATATTGGGAAGGAATTCATGGAACTTAGTGTTGAATTCTTAGAATTACTCTTGGAAGCCATTATTTGCATATTTAAATTATATTTTGGAATTTTTCTATAATTGTGATTAGATTGAAATGGCTCCACGATAAAAGAGATGACTTGAGTTCGATGAGTCTCGCTTCGTCAATGAGAAAGCTCAATCAAGGTTTACTTCAGTATTTGAAGGAAAGAAATGTATACAAGATTGAGTTTTTGAGAGTCTAGGAGGAGAAATTGAACGAGTTATTATCGAGTGAAGGTGGGAAAACTTCTATTACACCAACAATAAAGTTGCTGCAAATATTATGAAAGAATTCTATGTCAATGTATTCTATTCTAAAGATGGAATCGTTCAAGTGTGGGGATTTCCTGTTGAATTTAATGCCGCTTGTATTAAGACCTTTTATGAAGTCCCAGACTCTTATAGCTGCCACTATGAATCCTTCAGTACTATGGAAGGCACCCTGAATGATGTGATCAACTTTCTCACTGATGGGAAAGGAAAGTGGAAGATTAAGCAACGTGAACGGATAAAATTTTCTGCTTCCATGTTAAATGTCACCTCTAAATCATGACATTATTTTATTTCCTCTACTATGTTACCGACTTATCACCATAGTGAGGTAACTAGAGATAGAGCTATTTTGAATTTCTGTATTCACAATAACAGAAATATAAATCTGAGGAGAATTATTTTTAAGAATATATTGACTACACCAAGGAGTAAAACAAGTGGAGGTCTAGGACATCCTGGCCTTATTTATGCACTTTGCCAACTTTCTGGAGTGGAAGCTGGAGATGATGAGGAATGGGTTTACCCTATGAAGCCCATCAGTAAAGCTAATTTAAAGACATATGAATCTCATGAAAAATGGAGAATTGGGAGTAGAAGTCAAGAACCTTTTACTAGAGAGATATCCCCTCTAATAGTTATGACCTGCCACCTTCTAGTTCCCCTACCTTGACTAACTTAATGAATGAGTTGACCTTGCAGCGGAAGAGTATAGAATTAATAAATGAAAGGATTGAAGGTTTAGAACGTCAACATGATTATGATAGTGAGTACCTTCAGAGGCATTCGAATTTTGAGATAGCTTACTATGAAGCTCAGGCCCGACACTACAGAGGTGAACCTGATGTTACTTTCCCTGAGTGCCCCCGATATACTCAGTATCAACCCAATCCACCTGCTGACCAAGGAGACAAAGATATAGTATGGGATTTTGATATATGATAGTAATTGATGTACTTTTATTTTTGTAATTTTGTAATA
>NW_018252542.1:4842-5699 GCF_001263595.1 Phalaenopsis equestris
GATTTTGACCAAAGAAAAATATGTTGAGATTTTCATACCTATTTTACACTATTTTTTATGATATTGCACTTTAAAGAAAGGTATTTTTGATGTTTTGTTGCAGGAATGATGAACTAGGGTCATTTGAGCAAAAAAATGCAGAAAGGAGCGAGCTTGAAGTGAAAAGGACCAAAATGTGAAGATTTAAACTATGGCGCCGACGGCCAGCCCAACGGTGCCGACGGTGGACATTTCCCGAGACTCCAGAATTAATTCACTTAGAAGGCCCGCCGACGGCGCCCCTGAGGGCGCTGAAGGACGCTGACGGTGAGCTCGGCGGTTATGTCCAACTATGCATTCGATGAGGACAAATTTTGGAGGGGTGCTTAGGCAACTCTTGGGAAAGCTCATCCATAACTTTAAAAGAAGATTTTAGCCAAAAATTAGAGAGGTCCTGGATGTTAGAGAGGTCCTGGTGGTTAGAAAGGTTCCATTAATGTTTGGTAGAGAGTACAAATTGTGAGGAATTCTTCGAGAGAATGTAAGAGTGGAGGGAAAATGAGAGATTTCTTCCTCATTGCCTCTTCAAAGAGGAATTTTGTGTGCTGTAAAGAAAGGAAAAGATTCAAACAAACTTTGAGGAGTTTTCTTGGTAAGAAATTAAAGATAAGTTTATTTATTGCTTGTAGTTTGCATGACTTTGATTTTATATATGAATTTCGAGTTTTGTTGTGTTTTCCCCATGAGATCTGAGTAGTTTTCTCTGTCTTTCTCCTTATCTTGAGATTTGTGAAATGGTGATTTGAATTGGTTGAGTTAGAAAATGTTTAAGAATTTGTGATGAGCTTTTCACTTCGATCTTAATTTACTTTCAATCT
>NW_018252542.1:5841-34098 GCF_001263595.1 Phalaenopsis equestris
GGGTGCTGAAGTGTAGATGTTAGCCCTCAGGCGAGAGGAATGTGGGAGCTCTGAAGTGAGAGCAGGTATTCTCCCAGCCTAGTCGCAGATTCAGTAAACAAGCGTAGGATTAGTCAATGTTTTTTATGTCTGGACCAAAGGGTAAAGAATTAGTATGCTCCTATTTGGCACAATACAACTAGAATTGATTCACTTTATCCATTCACTATAATTTCTTGACAAGGAGAATGATGCTTTATTAAATATTGAATATCACATTAAAACCTTCGTTAGTATAATTAGTTACTTAAGAGTTTTTAAAATTACATATTTATTTCAATTGCCTATTAGTGACATATAAGCAATTTGAATCTATTATTGTGATTAAGTATTGCTTTTCTAAAATCTTAGTTCGTAGTTCTAATATTACTCCCTGTGGGATCGATATCTATGACTCCATTAAAGCCCTATATTACCTGAGCGATACGTATACTTGCGTTGATAAGTGTGATTTTATAATTATTAAATATTTTATACATACATTTTTATCGAATCTATAACTGTTATTAGGTTTTTAATGTCGTTGCTGAGAAATTAATTCTTTTAACAATAATATTAAATACTTATATTTTTAAGCATATATAAAGTCACTGTCAAGAGCTACGGCTCGAGGGACTACGACTGGGAAGAGAAACGAGATAATGAATACAGCAAGTAATGGGTCATGCGGCTCGAGGACTCTCGACTAGCTCGGTCGTGAACAGGAGAGGGGAAGAAGCGAGGGCTCGGTCATGAATGGGAGAGGGGAATACGTGGACCGAGACCTAGGGATTTTGACTTTTAGGGAGAAAAGAAAAAAAACGCTCCATTTAGTGCATTTTCTCCCAGACATATCCTTGCAGCAGAATGAACATCTCCCTTAGGCAAAATCGACGTTCTAGACGCGCAGTTACTTAGACAATTTTGGGGTGTTGGATTGAAATTGGGCTTGGGTTAGATTACGGTTGGGTTAGGTCTAAATTGATGATTTAAAATGGTTTAGGGGAATGTCATAAAGAGTTTTCAATATAAATTGGGTGCCAATTTTTGGGTTAATGCATTCAATTTGGTGGAATTTGGAGATAGCCAATTTGGGGCTAGTCACTTAGACAATTTTGGGGTGTTGGATTGAAATTAGGTTTGGGTTAGATTACGGTTGGGTTAGGTCTAAATTAATGATTTAAAATGGTTTAGGGGAATGTAATAAAGAGTTTTCAATATAAATTGGGTGCCAATTTTGGGACTCGGGCATTCAATTTGGTGGAATTTGGAGACATGGCCATATTGGGGCAAATTTGGGGATTTTGAATGTGGGCCAAAATTGAATGAAACTGAGGCTTGACCAAGGCCAATTAAGGGTCCAATTTGATGTGTACGATCATTATGAAGAGTTTAGGATTCAAATTGGGGCAAAATTGAGGTCAATTGAAGAGTCCAAATTAGTTTTTAGGACAAAAGGTCGAATTAGGTAATTGGTGAGATTGAAATGTCAAACATTTTGATTTGAGCCATGGACCAATAAAATCTCCATTTGGGTCCTCTATGTACTTATGCTAGCTAAACCCAAACCTGGGGCTAGAGGGTCTAGGAGATCATCTACATGAGTCTCCCAAAGGATCAAGGGTAAATTAGTTTTGAGGACAAAAGGTTGAAGTAGGTAATTGGTGAGATTGAGATGTCAAACATTTTGATTTGAGCCATGGACCAATGAAATCTCCATCTGGGTCCTCTATGTACTTATGCTAGCTAAACCGAAACCTGGGGCTAGAGGGTCTAGGAGATCATCTACATGAGTCTCCCAAAGGATCAAGGGATGATAGTCAACATGTTTGGGTTTGGGGTTGTGAGTGAATGGGGGTGAAAGTTAGTGACAGTGAGTGCAAGTGAGTGCAAGAGAGTGAAAGAGCTCCAGACCAACACCTAGGGTCACCCTAAAGTAAAGCAGTCCTATAGGAACTCATCTTGAGTTCCCCTATGTTGACCCCACCTACTAAGTGCTAGAGGTTAGGACCAATATGTGGAACTTCAAGTTGAGCCAAGAGGGGTTTAAAATTTCTAAAGGAGAGGGTTCCTCTTCTAGTTCTCTAGGAATAGTCAACAGGAAAGTCTTATGGCTAGACCCTAGGCTACTATAGAGGAAAAACTAAACCTCAACCAAAAGTGAGGTCAACATGATGGAAAGGCAATTTTTTCTTCTTCCAATCTCAATGGTACTTCAAAGGCATTGTATTATTTTATTTCAACTCACCTCTCATTTAAGTGAAGTGACTAGAGAAAGACCTTTTTTAAATTATTGCATTTAAGAAAGAAAACCTATAGATGTGGGTGCTCTTATTTAAGATGTTATTAGTTATTCTGCGACAGCTAATACGACTTCATGTCTTGGATTTCCATCTCTAATTACTCTTTGAAAAGACTCTGGAGTTAAGTTTGAACATTGGAAAGAGTAGTTAAAGCCACTCAATCCAATTGGGAAGGCTAATGTTGATGTATATGGATGACCTAGAGATAGAGTTCAAGGTGCACCTTCTACTTCTACTTCTAGGCCTTTTACTTCTAGACCTTCTACTTCCACTACTACTGAGCCTCCATCTAGATTCTAGGATGTATTGAGTGAAAGATATTTGGAACATCAGAATGATATGTTCTTGATGCAGTTTCATATGGAGGATATGGACAACAATTTTGATTATATGACAAATTTTATTAGGAGTGACTATGATGTTGATTATGATGAGGCATTGGTGAAATTCATGAAGGGAGACCATACAGTTGAATTTCCTACATGTCATCAATTTACACTTTTTGAGAGTCACATATCTATGTATGAAGATATTCCCTTTGATTCTGATGATGATGAGGATTACGATGAGGATAAAATTTGTTTTTTATTCTGTAGCAATTATGATTTCTAGATCTATCTTATGTTGGACTGTGTATGTATGTTTTGTTGCTTTATACTTTTCTTTTTACAGTTATTTTTGTTACTCTTTTGCTTGGAACTAGATATGTGTTAAAGTAGTTCTTTTACATTACAAATTTTTAAGATATAGCTGTTTTTAATTTGAACTGTCTACAACTCAGCAAGTTGTTTTTTTACTGTACATGCACTATTCTCCTGTTTAGAATTTTAAATTTTTCTCTTTCTTCATGCTTATTATAAACTTAACTGTCTAAACTAATTTAAAATTTAGGTTTGGGGTCGGATTTGGAGAGTCTTATAGTGTGTGAGTGTATTAAGTGTGTGAGAAGTTTTCTTTTTGGTTTTTGTTATTTCTGGAGTTTGTGAGTTGTATAAGTGTTATCGAAGTCAAAGAAGTAAGAGAATCCAGAGAACTTCAAGAGACTGCTTGGGGGAAAATTCCAGATAAGTATTTGTATCTTTGTCCTTCAGTTTTGTACTTTGGATTGAAGTTTTATAAATATGTTTTGTTTTGTTATCCCCATGCTTTGTGTTTTTGTTATTTCTGGAGTTTGTGAGTTGTGTAAGTGTTATCGAAGTCAAAGAAGTAAGAGAAGTCAGAGAACTTCAAGAGACTGCTTGGGGGAAAATTTCAGATAAGTATTTGTATCTTTCTCTTTAAGTTTTGTACTTTGGATTGGAGTTTTATAAATATGTTTTGTTTTGTTATCCCCATGTTTTGTGAGCACTCTTAAGTATCACATTCTACTTTGGAAAGAGCAGTCGTGATTATCTAAAGGGGGTGCAAATAAATAGGCAGATAAGCTTTGCTGGACGTATAATTGATGTTTTTCCTTCATTTATTCTACAAATTGGTCACTTATATTATTAAAACCTGTTAAGGAACTTATAAACCCGAAATGGCTAAGATTTTTTGACTCTTAAGTATCACATTCTACTTTGGAAAGAGCAGTCGTGATTATCTAAAGGGGGTGCAAATAAATAGGCAGATAAGCTTTGCTGGACGTATAATTGATGTTTCCGGAGTGACATGTTAGATTCTTTTGTCAATTTGGTCTAGAGATTGGAACTAAGGGTCACCGGTAGGTCTTGACTCTTAAGTATCACATTCTACCTTGGAAAGAGCAGTCGTGATCATCTAAAGGGGGTGCAAATAAATAGGCAGATAAGCTTTGTTGGACGTATAATTGATGTTTCCGGAGTGACATGTTAGATTCTTTTGTCAATTTGGTCTAGAGATTGGAACTAAGGGTCACCGGTAGGTCTTATAGAGAGGGCACAACGGGTAATCTAGGAGTAAGAGACTAGAACCTACCCAACACTACAATACATACTGACACCAACTTTAGATTAATCAATGTTCTTTACCCAATTCAAAAGAAAGTAAGGAAATCGTACGCTTTTATTTGTCACAATACCACATTTAAGTTTCTAAACAAATTTTGAAATCCTTCACTGATTATGAATTATTGGCAAGGAGAAAGTCTCTTTATATAAATTGTCTAAGTCATTACATTTACTTTTATTTGTATATTAAACTTAATTTTCATCTTTAGATATTTGTTGCAATCTTAGGTAAAGTTTTCTTAAAGTCAAAATTTGTGTATTTCATTTTATTGTTTACCTGTTGTTGGCTTCTTCGTGGGATCAAAACTGAAAATTTTAAAGAAAACTCTATATTACTTGAAATGATAAGTAAACTTGCATAGTACCTCTAATAAAAAAGCTATTTCCTTAATCATTTTACCTTTTTTCTCACTAGTCGCTAAATATAATTTGTGTCAGGAGGAGATTGAGATAAGTATTTTGTATTTTACTTGTTTTACTTGTTCTTGTTATGTAAACTTGTTTTTGTATATAAATCCATGTTTTGTTGTATCTTCCTCATGAGATCAAAGCAGTTTGCTTTCAAAGTAGTTTGCTTTTTCTTTCTCCCTGTATTGAGAAATAATCATGTGAAGAATTGAAATTTTTTAGAAGTGTTTTAATTTTGTAATTGTGATGATTCAAACTTCAAACTTCATTTACTTAATCAATCTAGCCACTTGTTAAATTAAAATTTGTTGTGAAATATAATGATCAGAAAGTGCTATACTTTCCTCAACCAAGTAAGAATCACATATGAACTCATGGATGAGAATGTAGTTTATGTTGTTAAGTGCAAATAAATAGAGAAATAAGTTTTGATTGGCGTAAATTGGCAATTCTAGTGTAATAGGATAGAACCTCTAATTTGATATAGAGGTTAAGAACTTAAAGCTAAATGTTAGCCTCCAGGTGGAGGGATAGTGAGAACTCTAAATTGAGAGCTAGTATCTTTCCAACCTAACCATGGATTTAGGAATTGACTCTAAATTAGCCAATGATCTTTATACACTTGTAAGAGGATAAACAATAGGTATGCTCCTATTTGATTCATTACAATTTGTATTATTCACTGATAATAATCTTATTGCAAGGGATGGATACTTTCTAAAATTTGAACACTTCTTAATAAAACTTAATTTTAGTGAACTTAAAATTTACTTTGCGTTTAGAGATAAGCGTAGTAGATATGCTTTACTTAGTTTGAAAACACAAATTTTGATCTGCATTCTTAATTAAGTTTTTTTGTCATTTAATTAGAGTTTCTTTGAACTAATATTATAAGAATTCCAAACTTCCCCATGGGATCGATACTTATGACTTCATTAGAGTCCTATATTACTTGAGTGATATACATACTTGTGTTAGCATCCCAGTGAATATTTGAAATTGATAAAACTTTACTTAGTTTGAAAACACAAATTTCGATCTGCATTCTTAGTTAAGTTTTTTGTCATTTAATTAGAGTTTCTTTGAATTAATATTATAAGAATTCCAAACTTCCCCATGGGATCGATACTTATGACTCGATTAGAGTCCTATATTACTTGAGTGATATACATACTTGTGTTAGCATCCCAGTGAATATTTGAAATTGATAAATAATACCTTGAATCTCTTGGAGCGACAACTATAATGATTTAAGGAAATATTAAAAATCCTGAATTATATTATTGTTGTCGTTGCCGCAATAACCAGACCACAATCCCTAGGTCTACTTAAATGCCTTTGCAAACATTTTATGTCCTAATACGATTCCTCCCGAACCATAAATTGGCACTTATCCTAGTTGAGAACCAAATTGGTTTCTTTACAGCATTTCAACACTTTTACTAAATGATCTAGACAAGAATCAAATGATGGTTCAAACACTGAAAAGTCATCATCAATACTTCAATTCCTTTCTACTAGGTCTACTTAAATTCCTTTGCAAACAATTTATGTCCAAATACGATTCCTCCCGAACCATAAATTGGCACTTCTCCTAGTTGAGAACCAAATTGGTTTCTTTACAGCATTTCAACACTTTTACTAAATGATCTAGACAAGAATCAAATGATGGTTTAAACACTGAAAAGTCATCATCAATAGTTCAATTCCTTTCTCAATATGGTCACACAATATATACATCATATACCACTGAAATGCAGCAGATGCATTATACAACAAAAAAGACATTCTTCAAAAAATAAAATTCTCATAAGGACTTGTAAATGTTTTCTTTTCTTGATCCGTAGTAGCTATAGGTATTTGGTGATACATAGAATATCCATCTAAAAAGTAAAAATATGGATGGTCAGCTAGTCTATCCAGCATTTGATCCAGAAAAGGTAAAAGAAAGTAATCTTTCCAAGTAGTAGAATTTAATTTTTCGTAATCTATACATACTCGACGCGTAGTGACAGTTCTAGTTAGATTAAGTTTATTCTGTTCATTTATAGTCACTGTCACTCCTCCTTTCTAATAAACATAGTGAATAAAAGTAAAAATATGGATGGTCAGCTAGCCTATCCAGCATCTGATCCAGAAAAGGTAAAAGAAAGTAATCTCTCCAAGTAGTAGAATTTAATTTTTCATAATCTATACATACTCGACACGTAGTGACAGTTCTAGTTAGATTAAGTTTATTCTGTTCATTTATAGTCACTGTCACTCCTCCTTTCTAATAAACATAGTGAATAGCTCTAACCCAGGCATTATCTTATTTATGATAGATAATACCTGCATCAAGCCATTTCAATATTTCCTTTTTGAAAACTCCTTTCATAATTGGATTTAATATCTTAGAGGATCTACTTGGGGTTCATGAGTATATTCTATCAGGATTCTATGCACACAAATAGAGGGACTAATCTCCTTTATATCTGTTATGGTCAATCCAAAAGTCTTTTTATAACTCAGAATATCCATTAATTTCTCCTCTTATAAATGAGTCAAATTTGAGGATATGATAACTAGTAATGTAGATGACTTCCTTAAGTAAGAATATTTTAAATATCTTGGAAGCACCTTCCTCTCAAGTTCACGGGTTCCTCAACAAAAGTAATAAGAGATTTAGTAATTTTTTTTGTATTTAGAATCTCAAACCTCTAATGAAAAAATTTTAAATCTTCAAAAATCAATAGAATTGATTCATCCTAAAAGTTCATATCTTCTTCTTCATCCATATCTTGTAAATGCTTTAGAACTTTTTCTTGGTTAAGATAACAAACAACGAAATCACAGACTAGAGCATAGTAGATCTTGCTTGAGGGTCTAATCATAGTCTCGAGACATGATAAATAATTAAAGTAAACGATTACAAATTTTTGACGAGCTTACAAAGTGAAGTAAAGTAGAATTATAATTCTAGTTTTTATGTTTGAGAAAAAACACCCACATATAACAAGATCGGCTATTACGACATACTAAATAAAGTTGTTCAGTTGCAATATCTAGGTTATGTTAAACACGTTGTCTACAGTTTCAACAATGAGTGGTTCGATCTTATTCGTAATCGAGAAACATGGACACTCTATTTGTATGATATTACTGAAGTTAAAGTGAACATAAGATATGCAACGTATGACCCATTTATTCTAACACGTCAGGCTAGTCAGGTTTATTATTTTCGATATCTTGGTCGAGTAGAAGATAAACTTGATTGGGCTTTTGTATTGAATAATACACCATGAATAACTATTGAGATGCAAAATGTTATAGAAATTTTTCAACAAGAGCTAATTATGTCTGATTTTTATATTCAATTTAGCTCAATTGATAAGGAGTTACCCCTAGAGGATACCACGGGCCTTCATGAAGAAGTTCCTCTAGAGAAAGATGAAAATGATGATTAGATTGATGAAGAAATTTTTAGTAATTTATCATTTAGCTCATCAAATGAAACAAAATAAAAAATGGTTTGTATATTTAGTTAATTAATTTCTACACCTTGTTGCTTTTACTTTGGCTTCTTATATTATAGTTGTTTTACATACTTTTCTTTATTTTATGCATTATCACGATATGTTTCATGTTGGCATTCTACGCTATTCTGTTTTAACTTTTCTATATTTATATTACATACTAAATATGCTTACTAATTTTAATTATTTTAATTCATATTGTAAATGACAGGTGCTCAGCCCCCAAAGAGACCTCACGTTCAAGGGACTTTGAGGAACACATACCGGAGGCTGAAGAAGTTCGTTACTCATTCTGAAAGGTACGAGCCCCTACAGGTACTCTGATATCTCCTACCATTGTTCCTCGTCTTGCACGAGCTCCCTCACATGCACCACCTCCCACACCTTCATTGAATTTCTGTCAACATTCCTCATGGGATGAGCAGACCCCTCGATTCCTATACCTTAGATGAGTGACTCCTCTGACAAAGTCTATGTTGTGCCGACAGAAACTCATAAGTCAACTTACTTTTCACATTAGTGTAATTTCAATTTTCAACTCATTTTTTATTGTAACTAATATTTCAACTTCAAATTCTTCCCTTCCAGGCTGCCCACGACAAATCACGAAGATCATCTGGAGTTAGTATGATCAGCCATTTGTCTCATAGAAACATATCCTAATTGCGACCCGAAACATGTGTTTTATGGAGTTCAAGGTATGATATTTTATTTTGAAATAGAATGCTTGTTTATACTTTTTTTAAAAACTTTTTTTAAATCTAATCAAAATTGCATATTTTTTTTATTTGAAGAGATCCTTCTACCTGTTGCCAAAACATTACCAACAACACCAATAAATTTTTGAGGTTTGTCGTAGGCATTGGCTCGCGGAAATGTTCACTACAGCGTGTAAGAAGGGGCAGAGGCCACTGTGGGTGGGTGAGGAACTCTGGGCTGATTTAAACAGAGCACAAGCCTATCTAGAATACCGGAAATAAAGGCAAACAAACCAACATAATTGAATGATGAAGAGAGCCAGAGGGGTCACACTCTGCAATGGAGGTTTGATACCCCACATAAAGCACTACCAGTGACTGATCCAATTATCTCAAAATTCAAGAGTTTAAATACTTATGTAATTATGTGACTTTTATATCGAAATACAATCCAAGAAACTTGAAGGAGATCCATCTATTGCAGAGTTGCATGTCCTCATGCATCGACACCCGAACACACAACGACGGGTCTCCGACTACTCTCGACATGCCAATGTAAGTTAAGAAATTTAATTTTTTGTTTGTTCTTGCTATTAAAATTTAGAAAGATAATCAAATGTTTAAATTTTATTATGCAGGAGTAAGAACAACTCTGTGAAAGACATAGGGAGAGCCAGACCTCATCGTCTGCCAATAGTAACTGGAGAAATCTACCGTTGCTCAGTCTGATTTTGAGCTATGGATACAAGCGGTGGGGAAGAAGAAGAGGGTGTACTACCTAGATGCGAAGGGCATAGCATTTAAGGTTGAATGCTCTCGTGCAGCTATGGGTGGCCCTAGCTCGTTACAGGCTCAACATGATGAGCTTTTGAGGATGGTCATGCTCATGAATGAAGAGCTTTGATAGGTGCGTGAAGGCCAGTAGATGGTTGAGATGCTCTAAGACACCCAACAGAGAGTTTTGATCACCGAGACAAACAACATGAGTGATATTGACGAGGATGTCGGGGAGAAGGAGCAGGATTTTTATTATGTGTTTTTTTATGTTCTCCCGCGTAGGAGTTGATGACTTTTTGTTTTCATTTCTGTTTAAATTTATTTTCAATTTCTATAGTTGTGAACTTTAAACACTTAGATCTATTTTTCCTTAATTTAATTTGTTCTCATTGGTTAGACATGTCGGTGATTGCTTTTTTTCAGTTCTGATGATAGATAAATATGATATTATTGTTACTTGTGCTTATTATGTGGTGGCATGTGGAAATAGATGTATTCTACGGTATTTTTTGTTTTTTTTTTTTTTTTGCTTCTTACAGTTTAGCGACCAATTACAGATTAGCACAGAGTTTTTTTATGCTATCATTTATTTGACGCAACTTGCAGTTTTTTGCGTTAGTATACGATTGATGCTAATTAGTGTTCGCATTCGTGGAAGTTAATTAGTGTCTATCATTGTTAATATTAATTAACATTGACCATGGTGGACGCTAATGCGAGGTTAAAGTTGTGTGGACCATTTTCTCGACGAAAATTCACAACAACGAATTTTTGAGAAGCTAATTCCAAATTAACTAAAAATTCAACGCTAATGTCGACATAAAATCAATTAGCAGCGCCCATTTTAACGCCAACAATTTTTCGACGTTAATCTGACACATTGATTAGCAAAGTCGGAATTGTCTAACGCTAATCTGCATATTTTTTGTAGGCATGAGGTGGCATTGCATAGATATTTTATTCCAGTAACTTGTTATAATCAACCATTATTTAGAGAGCTTTCAAGAGAAGCAGAAAAGAATAAAGAGTTTCACTATTTGACTATATTTTAATACCCATCATCACGATTTTTGTGGATGGAATACCAACTCGAATTTCCTTTCTATACCCATCATCATGATTCTTGTGGGTGAAATAGAATCACCGATGCATACAATGTTGATCATTGGAGTTTATCAACATTGTGATTTTAGATGAATCAAAATAAGCAGCTACAAATGTAGAAAAGTTATTACTAGCAGAGTCTGGATGCATCCGGACAACATGTATAATAAGATTATACGCAGTTGGACAAATATTATACAACAATGTATAACAATGTTGTACATGGACCCAGACTGTGCACGATAGGAGAAAGCAAAATGCTAGAATTAGGGCCCGTTTGGGGCGGTTTATTGGTGAGGTTGGTGTTTTACGTAACGCCGCCTGTGCGTTTTTTTCGAACGTTCGTCTCCGCGGTCCGAAATCGTCAACGCCCTTTATACAGGAATCGCGACCGCGCTCGTTAGGGTGCTTACTGTGTATCGTTCGAGCTTTTTACCCCTTACTATCTCCCGATCTCTCGTTCCCGATCCCGTCCCGATCTTCGTCCTTCTCGTCTCCGATCTTTCTCGGGGTCTGGTTCATCGTCGTCCCCATCTCCTCTGCCCTCCAATCTCTCTCGGTGGCTTGGTTCATCATCGTCTCCGTCTCCTCTGCTCTTCTCCTCTCCCGATACCCTCAACAGACTCGTCCCCTCTACTCGATCTCCCTGTAAGTTCTTTGGAGCTCCGGCTTTTTGGTAATAGGATTGTGTTCGAGTTGTTTGCACCTGTGTTTCCACTATCGACTCTGGCTCACTGGTAATAGTTAGGTTTTTCGAATTTGTTAAGCCTGTTTTGATTCTATCGGCTCTGGCGATGCATTATTTTTGTGGCTTGTTTTATTAGAGTAGAAAATAGTTACATACATTTGCTTTCTGATGCACCTATGTTACCTCTAACGCTGGAAAAGATTTTGGTGTTTCGGCTCCGTGGTAATATAACTGTTTATGTTGAAATGGGAGAAATGCGAAGAAGGATTGACGTTTAATGCCAAGAAGGATTGGGAGAAATGAAGTTTCTTGTTCCATCCGACAAGAAGTCCCTATCTATTTACATCGCATTCTAAATTCTGAATTCAGATTGCTCATCTCATGATTGCGGATGTATGTGTTATTTGAGTTCTAAATTCTGAAAGAAGAGGTGAATAGATATTGGCCTTTATGCATGTAGATATTTATACTACCCAAATCTTTCATATCACATAAAAAGTAACATTCTTTTATCTATTATTTTCCATAAATAGTTATGTTACAAACAGCTTAACCAAACAGGGGTAGAATGATCATTTATCCAACAACAAATTCTAATAAATTATTCTGAATAAGCTGCCCCAAACAGCAAGTCAACTTATTTTGATAATCTGCAGATTATCTAATTATCAGAATAATCTGCTTATAAATATCCAACAGCTGCCCTAAACAGACCCTTAATGTATTTGAAGAAATTTGAGTTCTATATATCTATGTATGTATGTATGTATATATGTATATCTATCTATATATAAGTAGAAAGATTTAGATGTATAAATTCCCAAAAAACAAATGATTTTATATTTTATATTTTACAACTTTTTGTTATTGAATGCTAACTAATCAAAATAAAATTTTTAATACTATAGTTCAGTAAATGTTATTTATTCGTCTATACTCAGAAAATTTGAAAAATTAAAAAAAGAACCTTGAGGCGGCGATGTGGCCATTAAGCTTAGCCGGCAACTGCAGTTTCCAAGATCCATACTCTTCATTAAGCATAACGTGGCATGTCGATTCTAAAATCGATAATGAAAATCCAGACCACGAGAATTCTATGATAACAAAATAATGTTTTTTATTTCTAACATATCAAGCGTAACATAAGTTCAAAATTTTTTGATAAAAATTAAAGAGCTTCGTAGCACATACTCCACGTTAGCCATTACGTGGCATATCACGAATTTTGAACTCTATAATCAGAATCAAGTAATCCATTACAAAAATTTTATGAAAATAAACGCCTTTTTAATAAATAATATTTTTAAGAGACATCATGTATAGAATAGTTCCCAAATTTATAATTTACTTTTAAAAAATATTGGAAAAAAGTGAGAACTTTTCTCGGGGAAATGAACATGTAAGAACTTAAAACTATAATTTGAATTAAAAAATATTCAATTTCATTTTAGAGATGATAATTCAAAAAAATGAAAAAATAATATTTTTAAGAGATCGTGTATAGAATAGTTCCCAAATTTATTATTTACTTTTAAAAAATATTGGAAAAAAGCGAGAACTTTTCTCGGGGAAATGAACATGCAAGAACTTAAAACTATAATTTGAATTAAAAAATATTCAATTTCATTTTAGAGATGATAATTCAAAAAAATGAAGCATCTCTTTCAGTACCGAATCGCTTACGGATGGTAGTCCGCGTCAATACCCGAGGAAACATTCGCAAAGCGAGCTTTATCCATCTGGGCGGCGATGTGGCCAACATGCACTGCTGCTCTCAATCCCCGTGTTCTTTGTTTTTCAACACGTGGCATCTCAGCTAAAATTAACCCATAATTCACCCAGCTCTTGGCTATTCGCAAAACCCAATCTCCATCTTTATAACAAGCCCTCCCCCTTCCTTTTCTAGCAAAAAATTAAAGCCACGTTTGTTTTAGTTGATCTTTATCGCCGCGCAATGGATAATGTCACAGCTCCATCTAGCACCGATGTCCACGGAGAGGAACAGCACCACCACGAGAAGAAGCCTGTATTGAAGAAAGTAAAAGACAAGGTGAAGAAGATAAAGAATGCTATCGGTAAGAAATCTCATGGGCATGGCGATGAAGGCCAAGATGTTGATCATCACCAGCACGGCGACTTGGATGAAGGAGACGAGGGATTTGTGGAGGATGATGATATGATGGAAGAACCTGAAGTCCATGGCGCCCCAAGTGCATACTCTTGTCCATATTTTTTCTTGGTATTCATTTTCTACAGCTTGTATTTGAAACTAATTAATTTGCATGGCTATGACAGTGTATGAGAGCTCAGCTATCGGTGTGAGAACTGGAGGGAAGGATTTTTCGGGAGGAAGAGGAGAAGGTGCTGAGAGAGCTGGCGATGGTTTGGGTTCGATCAAACCAAAGTTTGTTGAGGATCCGGTCTCGCCCCCCAACTCTGAAGCTGAAACGAAGACAGGAGCCGAACATAGTCGAGGTTTGCCCTTAATATGCCATTATTTTGCAAGTTAAATCTACAAATTTATGGATTTAGAATTTGCGGGATTTAAAACCAAAATCTATAAAATTCAGACTTATGGTAGAATTTATTTTGTCCGCAATGAGTGTCTAGCAGGATTCGACTAAATTATAATTTTTTTGTGGATGGACAGGTGGAGAAGAGGCGGATGTGCCGCCGGAGCTCCGCCGCTCTTTGGAGGCAATGACCGTCTCCAGCCACAATGACGGACAAGAAAAAGAAGCTATAAAAGGAGCAAATAATACTTACACCGGCATGGTCACGTCTGCAGCTTCTAAGGTGTACGAACTGGTGGCGGATGCAGGGACAGCAGTGATTTCAAAGGTGAAACCTGATGGTAGAAAGGAGGGTGAAGGTGAAGCGGTGGGGAATCAGGACAAGGGGCTTTCAGTTAAGGACTATATAACAGAGAAGCTGACGCCCGGGGAGGATGAGAAGGCTCTTTCGGAATTAATAACTGAAGCTGGACAACTGAAGAAGAGTGAGGAAGTGGAAGTGCCGCGGCAAGTGGGTACGGGATTCGACGAGGGTGGGAGGGGTGCTGGTGTGGTGGATAGGCTTAAAGAGACTGTTACTTCACTTCTAGGCGGCGGCCAGGGTTCTCCAAAGTTGCCAGCGACAGAACCTGGCAAGAAAGGTGAGTCTTTTAACTTCTAATTAGTTTTGTCTTTCTATTATCAGCCTAGTTAATTTTGCATGAGTAATATTTGTCCACCTGACTTTACTTGTGGCCATGGGAATATTTTTATAAACATTTATATTATAAATTTTCACTCATTGTATATATATAATAACCCCTGAATTTTAATTTTTAATAATGGTTCACGAAATGGCCTATAAAAGCTGTTGAAATTATATCAAATAGGGCTGTAAATCAGTTGAGCTCGAGTAAGTTCATGCTTAGCTCGTTCAAAACCAATTATATTGAAATCAGATCGTTTGAAATTGCTCGTGTTCAACCTGTGCCTTCGGCTCGATTTATATATCCTTGTTTGTGTTCCGCCCTAAACTATCTCATTTAAATTAATTAGAAAAATAATTATAGCCTCCTAGATTTAAACCTACACTATTCATATGTGATAGAAAGTGTAGAATTACGTGATCAAAAGTCTGTGTTGTTTTAAACTTAAATATAAATGTATAATATAATGTGACATTTTTCTTTATTTTGAGCTACAATAAGTTATATACAACTGAACGGAGGATTGTTTGTGCTCGGCTCTTTTATAATTCAAGGTTTAACAAATTTAATCAAATTTTTTGCTATACATTAATGTTTAAATTATTTTTTCATGGTTAACATTAAATTTTGTTTTTTTTTAATTTTCCAATCATTTAAAAAATTGGAAATATATTTAAAAATGAAAAAAAAAAACAGAAGTTGACTCGACTTACTATCAAGTGGCACCCAACTTTGTCTAATATTAAATTTATATTTAACTATTTTTTAATTTGAAATTTATAAGAGAACTAATCATTGATGTTTGCCTTTTTAATTCTTGAGAAAATTTACATACATACAAGACAATCTTTTACGTATTTATAAATGCACCAAACTTTTGATGTTTACATTTATAGACTTTGGGTAAACCTATACTTCAAAATGTCCATGTGCCTTCAAAGTTTAAAAGTGCTAATACTGTTAATGTGATGTTAAAATTGAGTGATACATCTATATATCAGAATTGTGTGGTCGAACAAAATTTTCTGTAATATCTATATAAATTTATAGAGCATTAATTTTTTTTTCCGTCAGCGCGTGAGTTTTTAGCTCTTTTTTGTAATTGAATGCAAAAAACAAAAAAAATTTTAAAGAACATTTTTAGACTGAACTCTTTTGTGATGTCACAGTGGCAGACAGCGAGGACTCTCTTCGTTGATCATCTGAAGCAATGGCTGGAGTGAACGGTTTCCATTTTATCACTGTTTGATACCATGATGGATTCAGAATGCCATAATGGGGTGCAGATATATGTTTCCTCTTTTTCTTTATTATTATTCTTTTTTTAGGGTGCCATGGTTGATCTTCGTTTGGTTCTTGTGTATTTCTTTCCACTGATTTGGACCTCTGGTTGAGTTGCGTGGCCCGCTGTCTGGTCATCCTGCTGTTTTTTCCTTGCGATAAATAATCTCGTTGGCAAACGTACCTTTTCTTAGATTATTTGGTTTTTTCGTTTCCTTTTTTTTTTCTCTAAAATCTTTGAATATTAAAATTGAGTTTACATCTGCATTTCCAAATTTTTTAAAAAGGAGCTAATTTAATAATGGATTATGGGGCGAATAAACTTCCCACAAATAAAATTTAAAAAGAAACATACGAGCTACTCCTAGGAGTGTTTTATAACAAAGTGGAATTTTCGACACACTCTCAAGGGGGGCGTTTCTTTACAAATTAACTTATTTAATTTCATAATCTAGGATATATTTTAGTATAAATAATTTAAATATTAATATATATTAAGTATTATTAGAAATAGTTTTCTCAAATTTTTTTTATATTAGTGAAAATATTAAATTTGTTAATTAACTATGACATAATTAATGTTTGTTAACATTAAATTAATTAAAAATCATAATCAAATTAAATGAATTACCAAATAAAATAAGAAATTCATACAATTTATTTGATATTAAATTATTCTGGTAGCATAACGTTTACACAATAATATTATTTTCTTTATCGAGGTAGAATGACGTTTAGTAGTGGTATCAGTGCTATCAGTGCTTGATGCGGCAATTGATGCTTTCAAAATTCTTCCTTCAGTTGTGTCCTTCGCAACATTTCACGACATTTAGTAATTTTCCCTATTGTGATTTGGTGGACAATAAATTTTTTGTGTACCAAAATTCTCGTTGACATCAAAAATAGTCGCAAACATGGGATTGTCCCAAAAATTTAAATTTAAGTATTCATTAGTATTAATTGTCCACTACAATTCAAATAGTGGAATTTCATGCGCTTTTGATATTGCATAGTCAGAGGAACCCTGCATTTTGGGTTTCTGCAAAGCTAGAGGGGTTTGCATAACTGTGAGGTCCTGTAAATACTAATTGGGAAGGATAAATAAATGTCTTTGATTATTGTTGTTCTTGTGACCCGTGTAAGGAAGAACTTTGTGTTTTATTAGTTGAAGATCTCCTTGTAACATATGTTTTTCATCGTCACACAGCAATGAAAGATGACCAGTGGAGAGCATGAGAGGTTGATTTAAAACAAGCAATTTATACTTTCTGACATTTGTTCTATGAGATGGTCCTACTTTAAAATTTTGTCAACTTGGCCAATCAAATGCATTATAATCATTGTGAATTGATTCTTCTGCTCTGTGTCATAGCTCCAAAATCTCATCATAACCTCGTTTCATGGAACTAGCTCGTGTGCCATGGTCTGCTCCAAAGCTTTTTTGCAATGTCCTTGCTACGAATGAAGTAATACAATTGTATAATTGATTATGCATTATAATAAAAGAAATTAGTAGTTGATATAAAAGAATGCAAATGTATACTACTATTCTCCCTCCTGAAGATCATGTGTAATAGATATCAGGAGGCTGAGTTGGAAGCTTCGTTAAGAAGAGTGATAACACTATAAATAATGAACTAATTCTTCCTTTCTGTCTCCTTGTGGTGGGTAATGGTACAATAAGTTCTTGACAACTATTCCATATCTTGATATATTTACTTTAATATTGGTCCCAGTTAGTTCTTACTCTACCTCGCCCATCATCTCTTCAAAAAATTGATTTGATGGCTTCAGAGGTTACATGTATGTGCTGACCCTACTACAGATATTTTTGATGCATCTCCTAATTTCTGGCTTTTCGCAGTGTGTAGATGTCAATGACACGGGCAAGATTCATGATTATAATGCATACACTAGCCGTAAGTCTTTTTTTTTTATCTAAAGTTGTTTTAATGTACTCAATGTTGTTAATTATCGACCAAAATCTGTTTGCTTTTATAAATTGAATTGTATTACTATTAATAGATGTATTAATTGATGATTTAAATTAAATTGTATGTCCCAAAATCTATGGTTCATTTACTTGTCCGGATATTATTAAATTGAATTATTCATTTACTTGTCTGGATAAGTTATGACTGTCGAAACTTTTATATGTATGTGAGAATAGATTGAATTGTATGTCCCAAAATTTGTTTGCTTTTATAATTAGAGGAATTCAAATATTAATTAAAGCTTATTTTAGAAAAGGAATAGATAGTCCTATTACAATATAATCTATGATGACAAACAAAATTATTCATTTACGAAAAGATGCTCTATTAGGAGTAATACAAGGTAATTTTTATTCAAATCTTCTACTTCAAATCTTCTACCATTACACACCTAAAAGAATGCAACAATAATCAATTATTATTATCTGATATTATATTACTCTTTATAATAAATGTACAATTTTACTTGACACAGGTGCACACAAATCGCACATTAATAAAAAACCTAATTCCATCAAACTTACATATCTTAAAAAATAATTCTTATATTTATGAGGATTATGTTGGACAAGAATACATTTATACTCACGAATCTAATAAATTTTTTGGATTTTGGGATATTAATAATCAAAGAATAGATTTTCAGCATTTATTCTTACTCAATGATAAAAATTCAACTAAAATACTAATGATACATGGATTTTTTATAACAACATACTATTACATTCAATCATGAAAAGGTTGAAATAAAAAATAATACTATACAAAGAATTAATGAAATTTCATAGTTACATTAATATAAATTTATATATCCCTACATATGAACTTATTCCAATACACGTCTTGCATTACTTTTTTTCAAAATTCTTCTAATTTCACGATTAGATACTTCTGTCAAACCACTAGTTTGGGGATGATAAACAATTGCAATTTTATGCATTATATTATATTTTTCCACCAATCTTGCAATTGTTGCATTTCTAAAATGAGATCCTCCATCAGTAATAATTACTTTCAATATTCTATAACTTGTCAAAATATTTTTAATTAAAAATTTTGAAACACTCTGAGCAACACATCGAGGTAAAGCTATCACTTATATCCATTTTGAAACATAATCCACTGCAATAAATATAAATTTCCAAATAAAGATGTAAATGGTCTCATAAAATCCAATCCCCAGGCATAAAAAAATTTAATTTCCAAATTATAATTTAGAGGCATTTCATTTCTTTTTTGAAGTCTTACTTACTCTCTGACACCGATCACATGTTTTTATATATATATAAACATCTCTAAATAGAGTAGGTCAATAAAATTCAGATTGCAAAATTTTTTTTAACAGTTCTATCATCCCTAAAATGACCTCCAAATTCAGAATCATGACATTTTTAGATAATTTGCTGAATTACTTTGTAAGACACACATCATCTCATTACTAAATCTTTGCGTTGTTTATACAAATAGGGGTCATCCCAAAAATAAGATTAAGCATCATGAATAAATTTCTTTTTCTATAGTTTTGTTAATCCATATGGTAAAATACCACTAACAATATAACTTACAATATCAGCTGTTGACCTCACTTTTGGTTGAGGTCTAGTTTTTCTCTTTTAGTAGCCTAAGGTCTAGTCATAGGACTTTCCTGTTAACTATTCCCAAAGGACTAGAAAGGAACCCTCACCATTAGAAATTCTAAACTTTTCTTTGCTCAACTTGAAGTTTCATATACTGGTCCTAACCTCTAACACTTAACAGGTGGGACCACAAAGGTTGCTTGGCCTTAGGGTTGACTCTGAGTGTTGGTCTTGAGCTAGTGCATACACTGTCACTCACTTGCACATTACACCCCACTCACAACCCTAAACTAAACTTGTTAACTTTTATCCCTTGATATTTTGAGAGACTCATGTTAATGGTCCCCTAGACCCACTAGCCTAGGCTAGGGTCTAGCTAAGACCAGTACATGGAGGACCCAAAGTAGAGGATTTCATTGGTACATAGCTCAAATAGGGTGGTTAGCACCGTAATTTAACTAAAATACCTAACTGAGTCTTTTGCCCCCCAAAATCTACCAAATTTAACAAAACACCCCCAAACCTTATGTTTGACCAAAATTCCCAATTTCACTCAGATTTGTTCAAAAATCATCTCAAACCAATTGAAACCACCCAAATTGCCCAAAACCTCCCAAAATTGCCAAAATTTCCAAAAAAACCTTCAAAAAAACCTTGGTGGCCTAAACTTTCTCAAAACCTTCAAATTCATTTCAAATGTCCCCAAAATCAATTTGGATCCTTCAATTGAACTCAATTTGATTAATTTGACCAATTTCGACCAAAAGCCTTAAATTGCCTTTAAAGGCCCAATTACCCTTATTCACCTCAAATGTCCACCAATTTGGTTCCAATTTTTCTCAATTTCAATTCTAAACTCAAATTTATCATGACCAAACTCATTTCAGACCAAATCTTAACACAATTAACCCATTATTGAGCCCAATTTCACCCAAATCCAAAATCCTCAATTTTGCCCCAATTTAGCCATGTCTCCAAATGTCACCAAATTGAATGCCAAAATCCTCAAATTGACACCCAATTAATGTTGAGAACTTTTCATAACAACCCTCTGGACCAATTTGGACTTAGCCCAACTCTAGCCTAACCTAAACCCAAGTCTAACCCAACATCCCTAAATTGATCAAATGTAAAAAATTTTTCAAATTGACCCTCCAAATCAATTCAAAATCACTATAAATCTTTTCCAAACTCTTTTTGACAATCATCTATATCATCTTGTATGTCATGACTAGCACAACTCAAACCTAACTTTAAGCCAATTTGACTCAAATTGAACTCATGCACCAAAATTGACCAAGGAAAGCTAAATTGGCCAAGTAAGAACCACTCCAGCCACCAAGTGCACACTAGTGACCAGGATAGACTCACCTAGCCCACCCAAGATGAGCTATGGACCAATGGTCCCTTAATTTAAGGGATTTCACCCCATATTTGGTCAAAACTTGAAATATCCTTGCCATCATTGCTTACCCTTGGGAGTTAATCATATTTAGCCACCCCTTGACCTCTCTAAGTTAAGAGATGACCAGTCCCTGGCCAACCACCACCTCAGTCACCGTAAATAATCACCTCAAAGGAGCCCAAGTTGGTCAAAACCCAAAATTGAACTCACCTGAGCTAGCTAAGCTTGATTGGCTGTTAGGGCCTTTCTTCCCTCAACCTAGGCAACACCCTCGCCACCTCAGCTTGGCCTGAGAGCCACCATAGCCTCTTCTATTTAAACCACCCCTCCACAGCCATGAAAAATGGGCAAGCAAATTCTTTGGGGAAACCCTGTCAAATTGCTTCCATAGACTCTCCAAGAACTCCTCAGCTCAATCTCATTGTTTTCCCCCTCTGTTTTCCACTGAGAGTACTCATTTTTTAGTTTAAAATTTCAGTCCAAACTAGGACATATTTCTCTACACCTCCAAAGTCCACCAAAGTTCAATTAGTTGTGCCCACACCATCAACAATGTGAGAGGAGTTGATTCCCCACAAAAGCCCATCCTAAACAACCTCTAACCTAGCCCTAGATCAACACCTGAAAACACCTTGATCAAAATCATACCTAGACAATTCACCAAAGTCTAGGAGGTCATTTGGAGGTTTGTTGGACCCAATCAAAGCTACTATAATCATCTGATTGAGGTCTCCTCTCTCAGACAAAGTTATAAAGCTCTAACACTAATCTGAGCCTATTTTGATTCTCCATACATATTTACTGTATTTCATACAGTATAAACCGTATAGATATGTTTGTCTCGATTAGATGAAGGTTTAAAAACAAACCCAATGCATTTTGGTTGAGTCTAGATGGAGACCTTGGGGTTTTAAGTTGAACGGTTCTCTGTTTAGGTCACTTAGGGACGACGACAGGAAGCAATCTGATCACGTATTTATTTGATGGATGGAGGAGATCACGTTGGACGAGTGGATGGAATGAAAAGGCAGGATGTGTGGCAGCTGAGTCAGAAGGAGGCATAGATTAACGAAGCGCCGCTTGGCCGTTCGAAGCCATCGTAGGTTGAGCTAGACAAGTATAAAATTAGGGATTTATGATTTATTTTAATTTCAAAAACTTCAAAAAATCGTAACTTTATGTAGAAAAAACATTAAAACAATATAAAAATACCAACTTGCCCAGTGAATAGAAGAGGATAATTTCGACCAAAAATATAAATTATTTGCTGACTCTTTGATTCTTAATTAATTAAATACTCTTTGTAGTTTTTCAATTCATCATGGCTAAGCATTGCTCACCATAGCTTGAAATTTTCAGGGTTTATTCCTCATGACAGAGGATATGTTCTCTGATTTTTCCAAGGTCATAGGACATCTCTATATTTCTAACCCTAATTTTCAAGCTAAGATGGCTATTTTGACGTAATTAATTATATAAATTGAAATTCCATTTGAAAAATTATGGGATAAATTTTAGTAAGTTTCCTGTGGTTAGAGAAGTTTAGGAAAAATATCATGATTGTTTGAATAATTTTGTGTATTTCTGTATTTAATTAAGTGTATATATCTTGTACAAATTTATGTAAATTAAATAATAATAATAAAAAATTAACAAAATCAATTCCACATTGTGCATAAAAATCATGTTAACCTACTCTAAAAATTTAAAAGTAAATGATTAAGTTTAAGCACTAAAGTTGATTTTCTAAGAAATGTTGTATTTTTATAGAAAAATAATTATATTAAATTAAATACACTTAGGAAAATTATGAAAAGTGAATTTCTGAGTTCCTTGTGATCAGGAGCACTTAGGAAAAATAAAAGTCATTTTTGATAAAATATTTGATTTTTGTCCTATGCTTTGAATTAAAAAAATAATTTAAAATAGTTAAAAATTTCAAAAATACAAAAATATTTAAAAAAGTGCCTAATTGCTTCCAGATCACTTAGGACTCATTAAAACATTTTTTTTAATTTTTCTAAGTTAAAAATAAATTTCTATAGGCTTAAAAGGAATTTTTTCTTTTTTCTCATTAAAATAATTATAATAAATAAGTTAAAAATCATAAAAATATATAATTTGTTTCTCTGAGTTCTTTAGACTTAGAGAGGTTTAATAAAAATATAAAAAATTAATTTTTGTAAATAAAACATCTTTTCCATTCAAATTAAATCATAAAAATTAATAAATAATTAAATTAAAGATTTGATTGAAAAAATCATGAAATTTTGTCTAAGTATTTCTCTGACCTAAAGAAACCTTTAATAATTTTTCCATAAACCAAAAAAAATTATTTTTATTGATTAAATAAATTAATTTTAAAAATCCTACTTTCTAAAAATAATAATTATTTAAATTAAAATCTGAAAATAATATTTTTCTCCTCTGATGTTTTAATTACTCTATGGATAGGGCACTCTAAAATCTCTTAAGTCATTTGAGTGGTGTTTGATGAGTTATGAGGTGAAGAGCCCTAAGAGTAAAGTGGTTATTTTGGATTTTGGTTCCTTAATTAAAATTTAGGATTAACCAAAGGGAAAATGGGTAATTTGATTCTATTGAATTTGTTTGGATGATTGAAATATAATGGGTAAAAGGTAAAAACCAACTTGCCGCCTTTCCATGATAAGAATAAAATTATTAATTTTAAAAATTATCAGAATTTGGAAGTTAATCAAAATCAAATGTTTTCCATGTGATGGGCTTAAACTAAGGAGATGATGTTTCACTTATGATTAAGTCCACAATTAATGATGATCCAACTTCTTTTAATCAGAATCCATATCACCTAAATTAAATTTTAACACTTGTCAATCTTTCTCCCATTAGATTTAAACGGCTTGGTAGTGATCTAGGCTTAATATTTAATTCATTTGATGGGATTTAGAGGATAATATGATTGATGATTAGCACTACAAGCCTAGTTTCAGTTATGGGTACAAAGGTCTTTAATGACTAGAACTTGCCTTAGGGCATTCACCTACATAACTTTTAAGTGAAATATTAACTGATTAATTGGGTACCTTGCCCTCAGAATGATTAAAATGTCAAATTTTACCGAGTAACGGGGTAATTTTAATTTGACCTTGGATGATTAATATAACAATATGATAAGTTCAAAATGAACTCAAATGTTTCAAGGGATTATTAAAGCAGTTCAGGGTCATTCCCCGTACACTTTAGAATCTCTCGGATATTTTGAAGGACAAATGGAACTTGCTATATTTTGTTCTAAAACCATCCACTAATATCTTTCAGGACTCAATAAGTCATAGTTTGGTGTCTGTTAGGTACACCTTCATCTGTTCCTGTAGTTTATTTAAATTTATGTAAAATTATATACATGTTGCAAAAGCTAATCTTTTAGCAGGAAAGCCATGAAGATGACAGGTATGCTTTTACAGTGTTATTTAATTTTATTTAATTTATGTTGTTTTACTTTCACTACAAAATATCATAACTGTTTGGTTGTGTACTCTACTTTTCTTGCAAAATTAAAACAACTTTTTCAAAAATTTAATCAACATTTTTAAAACCTAAAAAAAATTGTTCCAAAGGTAACCATAAATTTTTTAAAATTTAACTAAACATAAAAAGTCTATTTGAATTTACAGGAGTCCCTTGGAGGAGGTAACCCACGGCTGCTAATGAGAATTCCCCAGTTTAAATGGGTTTCACAACTCGTTTAAGCTAAGTAAATTTAGAAGAAAATAGTGATACCGAAACAAAGGAACCGTGAGATCCTAACGGGTGTCGCTTTAATCAACTTTAACATTTCTCATAATATTTAAATAACCATAACTTTAGAAAACAGTTGATTTGACATCAAGACTTGACACATTAGAAAACTTAAACTAGCTACGATGTGGAGCTTGGAGCTAACATTGTGACCAACACGACCATCTTCAACAACAAAACATGTCTATATCAGCTAAACCATTCCTTAAAATTAAACAATAAGGCATAGAATTTTGAGGTTTTGCGCCTAATGCGACATAAATCCTCAACTTTTCATTAGGCTTTTGTATGGCTCTGCTATATAATACAAGCCCTAACCTATTTTAGGATTATGAGGTTGTCATTCGTCACGATCTAAATCTTCACATCTTCCAGGCTATTTGTGTGATCATCCCACACAAATGTAAGCTATAATTAATAAAATTGGAAGGATGAAACATTTAAATATTTCTCCTCTAAATTAAAGCCAAATAGTAGGATAGCTTGGGAAGTCACCGAGGTTCTCCTCAGGATCCATGACATCCCTCTAGTTCTTCATTCTTTGGATTCTAAAAATAAATGTTCCAAATTTGAGTCATTCCCCTTTCACACCTCTTTTTTCGATCTCTTTGAAAAGTCCTATCCTTTGAAATTCCTGAAGACAATATCCCTTAATTTTTATCGAGAGTTTTCTTAAGTGTCGTCAGATATTTAAGATGTAATTAACTATAAGTGGTTATCTTTATAGGAAACTTTCAAGAACCCAGCTTAATATAAACCCTATTTTGTTTTTCATATTAAATAGAGGAATTTTTCAGTCAACATAAAATGGTTTCACAAACCAGATGAATGTCATATATTTCTTAGTTTATTTGATTGAGTTCCACTATCAACTCATGTGTTTATCTTTCGAGATAGAAACATAGCTTGAGGTGTAGTGATCTTTCATCTAAACTTTGAAAAATATGGGATTGGTTTGATTTCATATTTTTCTAAACTAAATATGCATATATAAATTAAATGTCCCTCCAAACCGGGCGTCGGGATTTCCATTCTGAAGACCGGCAGCTTCCACAGGACCCCCTAAAATTATGCCGACATCAGCATACCATGGTGTTTCCTATTATTTTATATCATAAAGTTGTTCATCAGGAAAAGTTTCATTAATTTATTTTTTCAAATCAATTATTTCTTCATGTTCTAACCTACATAGATGATCAACAATTTGATTATAAGTCTCTTTCCCATCGACTACAACAAAATCAAACTCTTACATCATAAGTACTTATCTAATTAATCTTGGTTTTGCATCCTTCTTTTGTATTAAATATTTAATAGTCGAGTGGTCAGTATGTACAACAAATTTAGCTCTAATCAGATATGACCTAAACTTATCAAAAGCATAAAAAATGGCTAATAACTCTCTTTCAATAGTGGTATAGTTAATTTGAGCATCATTATGAGTCATACTATCATAGTATATGACTTTAAAAATCTTATTATATCTTTGCCCTAAAATAGTTCCAATTGCAAAATTACTTTCACCACACATTAATTCAAAAGGTGTCTCCCAATCAGGTGAAACAACTAATGGAATGTCGGCCCTATTTTTGGTTGGAGGACTTGCCCGTAAGAAGCTGTTGGCCACTGGAATTGAAATCCCATTGCCCGCTTTGGAAGGATGTTATAATTTACATATATGTTTAGTTTTAGAAAAATATGAAATCAAACTGACCTCATATTTTTTATAGTTTAAATGAAAGAGCGTTGTACCTCAAATCCTACATCTACCCCGAATGATAAACACAAAACTTAAGGATGAGGCTCGATTAAATAAACTAAGGAACATATGACGTCCGTTTGATCTGCGAAACCATTTTATTTACCGATAATTTCCCCTATTTAATATAAAAAATTAAATAGGGTTTATATTAAGCTAGGTCGAACAAGCTTCCTATAAGGGCAAGCCCCTATAGTTAATTACATCTTAAATGACCAAAAACACCAAAGAAGACTCTCGATAAAATTCAGGAAATATTATCTTTAAGGTGTTTCAAATGGTAGGACTTTTCAATGAGATCAGATGTAGAGGTGTGAAAGGGGATTGGTTCAAGTTTGAAACATTTTGTTGTAGAGTCCAAAGGAGAAAGAACTAGGGGATGTCATAGATCCAGAGGAGAACCCCAATGACTTCCCAAGCTATCCTAATGTTTGGCTTCATTTCTGAGGAGAAATATTTAGGTGTTTCATCCTGTCAATTTTATTAGTTAGGGCATACATTTGTGTGAAACGATCACACAAACAACCTGGAAGATGTGAGAATTTAGGTCGTAACAAATGATAACCTCTGAATTCTAAAACAGGCTAGGGCTTATGTTGTATAACAGAGCTATACAAAAGCTTATAGAAAAGTTGTGTCGAGTTTGATTTTTCTAGTGTGTCAAATTATAATGTCAAATCAGGTGGCCCTATGATTGAAGTTCTTTAAATTTTGTGGGGGCATGTTAAAGTTGACTAGAGCGACACCGGTTAGGATCCTACGGTTCCCTCGTTCCTGCACCACTATTTTCTATTGGATTCACTTAGTCCAAACAAATTTACTAAACTCAACTTAATGAGTTTCATAATCTCATTTAGAACGTGGGAAGCCTTGTTAGCAAATTTAGGTTACCTCCTCTGAGGAATTCCTGATCATCCGATAGAGACATCTTAATTTAATTGCAATTGTAGTTTTCTGTGATGTTTGTGATTAAATTTTGAATTGTTTTATATTTTGAATGTTGTGGCGGTGAATTAGTTTTAGTTTTGGTTTTGTGGCTATCCTAATAGTTTTAGTTTTCATGCAGGGTGACATTGTTGTTTAGCATGCAAATTTGCATTTATAAAAGTACAGTATGAAAGTACAAGAAAGACAATGCTAAAAACTGTAAAAACGTACCTGGCGAGTATTCTCGTTCCACCACTTGAAACTCAAAAAGCATGTTAAGCCAGTTTATATGAAACAGGGAAGTAAAATTTTGACTACCTACCTAGCCCTAGGTCATATATTAGTGTTTTCTTATGAGTTTAATTAAGGATCATGTTGCCAAGCAAAGTATATTAAGTTTAGTAGATCTCCGAGGTATCCAACAGGTCTAAAGAAAGAAGCAGGTTCATACTACTCTCTCACTGCCTGGTGGAAAATCCTGAGTTCTTTTAAACTTATTATGTTGCTTAATAATTCATCCTATAAACACCTTAATGCTCAATGACCATTGATGTATCAATTATCCCTAAGAGTAATGTAATTATCATCTGTAATTTAATTTTGAAAATTATGTGGGTGAAGACCCTTAAAGAGGCAAGTTAGTGTTATTGGAACACTTAACCAAATTTTGGTTCTAATTAGGCTTGTATTTTTTGAAAGACGTCTTAGTTTTAATTGATATTTACTTTTCTAATCCTCATTTCAATGAAACTTGATTTAGCCTAAGTCACTACTAAGCCCTTAAGACCTAGGTGAGTTGTCTCAGTTAGTTTTAAAAATGTTAAGCTTTAGGTGGTCATGATTCATGATTTGAATTT
>NW_018252542.1:34155-37884 GCF_001263595.1 Phalaenopsis equestris
TTATTGACTTCAAAAGTCATACCCCTAAGTCCAGGATCATTTAATTTTAATAAACTTCCAAATTTAAATAATTTAGAAATTTATTAATCTTAATTAAGAAAGTGAGATTGGTTTCTACCAACTAACCCCTTGTGTTTCAAGCATCAAATAAATTGAATTAAAATCAGAGGTTGCCCATTTTCCTCATTGAATTAAGCCTAAATGTTAATTAAGGCCAAATTCCTATACTTACACTTTTGCCCCTAAGGCTCTAACACTTCATAATTTGTCAAATTTAAGTCAAATGACTTTGAAATTTCTATCCTAATTTATTCATGGGTCAATTAAGACATCAGAGGTGAAAATGTTATTTTTCAAAATTTAATTTAATTTATATAATTATTTTCATGCAAAATGGGATTTTTAAAGAAGATTTGCTAACTTGAACAAGGTGAAGCCTAAGCACTTGAAAGTTTTATTGGAGGTAGACCTAGACTAGAGAGTCATTTTGACAAAAGTTCTTGATTTTTTTAAATTTTATTTGAATTATTAGAATTATTTTAATTTCTGGGGTATTTAATAAATATAAAATATTTTAAATGTCTAAAATTAAGTTTTACATTTTTTGAAAAATCTCCTTAAGGTCATACAACCTAGAGAGATCAGAGAACTTAGAGGAGAAAATTTTATATTTGTTTAAGTTTTATTTGATTTTTTGGAATTATTTTTAGTGAAAACTCATTTTTAGCTTTTAAAAAATATTTTTAAGCTTTAAAATTCAGTATCTTTATTTAGGAAATCAGGAAAAATATTATAATTATTCCTAAGTGCTTAAAAAGTAATTTAGAATATTTCCACAAATTTTATTATTTTTGTGATTTTTATGGATTTTTAATTATTTAAATATTTAAAAAAGGTTAAAAATCAAGTTTTTATTTTAGTTTTACAATTTTTTAAGTTATATTTTAATTTTTTAAAATCATTTTAGTGCCAAAAATGTTATTTATCTTTAAAAATCAACTTAAGTTATCAAATGAACTCAAAATACTTTGGAATTTTTATGGTGAGTTCTCTCGATCCTAAGCAATAGTGAAGATCAAAATCCAAGTCATTTTATTGTTTGTGTTTTTCAAAATTAATTATCTTAGTGTTTTTGGGTTTGTGAAAATTAGGTGTGTTTTGAATGACTTGGCTCATGAAAAATTTTCTTAAAGGCTCTTTAGTTATCATAAACCTTCCAAAATTTTCTTGAATTTTTCTAAGAAACATGCTAATTTCCATGATTTTTTTAAGCAAATAATGTACATAAACTTGAAAAATAAGATTCTTTGTATAGGGACCTCCTTTGACTTTGGAAAAATCAGGGAATGTTCCCTAAGACAGAGGCAACAACATGCTAAAATTTCAAGCCACGGTGATATCACTACATGCATGGAGAATCAAAACATCCAAATTAGTGTTTAATTAATTAAAAAAAAATATGCATCATCTAGACTTAAAATTATTTTCACATTGTTCCCCTCCGTTTACTAAGCAAGGGGGTATTTTAATTTTATTTTTATGATTTTTCCACACCAAGATATGAATTTTTGAAGTTAGGGGTTGGATCATTTTCTAATTTTTTAAATCCCCTATTTATCTTTTTAAACAGCGTGGCGCCATGTAGAACCTAGGCTACTTCGAACTCCACGCGGTGCGCTCTCATTTGTCGCAGCCATCCACATAAGTAGCCACACGTCCTGCTGTTTGTGTAAGGAAGCGTTGTCCGACTTCATCTCAACCATTCGTCCGATACACGCGCGATCGGATGACGCTCCGTCATCGTCCCCGATAGCCTAGCCTGAGAACCGTCCATCTTCTAGCTTTAAAATCTCCCTCATTCCATAACCAAATTGGATGAATTTTTTTTTAAAATGCTCGTCTAGACTATGACAATCATACAATTAAATTAAACCTAATTAAATGGAGAATCAAAATGAGGCTCGGAGGGGGAGAGATTTTATACCTTTCCTCTGAGAAGTGAAGCTTCGATCAAAGAGACTTGGCACATTCATTGTGATCCAAAGAGGCTAGGGATTGAGTCTCTAGTCTTGGTGTAAAGCCTAGGTATTATTTTGATCACGGCCAGATTCCGGATTTGGGTGTTGGTCTAGAGGGTCTAGAGCTATGGTAGAGGCTCTGTGGAAGGGGATTTTATGGGGCTTTGGCTTCTTTCACTGTTATTGTGAAGGTGTAGGAGTTAATTTGAGTTTGGTGGATTGTGAAGGTGTATTGGGCTCTATCCTGGTTTCCAGAAAGATTTAGAGCTCAAAATTGAACTTCGGTAGTGGAAATTGGTGAGGGAAAAAAATTAAAATGCACTAAGGGGATCTTAGGGAAGCTCTGTGGTCAGTTTGGAGAGGTCTCTCTAAGAAATTTTTAGCTCCACCTCTCATGGCCATGGGAGGTGCTTTTTATAAAAATGGCTAAGGGTTGGCTGTCATGGCCAATTAGGGGGTGCATTGTGTTGCTTAGGTAGAGGGCAGAGGAGCTCTACAATTTAATTTGGCTGAGCTGGCCTCTAGGTTTGATTTGGGTGAAGTTCCATGGGGGTGGCTCTCGGTTTTGATCTTCTCCAATGACTAGGCCGGCCGACCATGGGAGGGGGAGGAGGCTAGTTGCTCAAGGCATCTAGGGGAATTTGTCAAAGCAATTTAATGCAATGGGGTTTAGTTTTGGTATGGGTATCTTAGGTTAGGCCATCTTTAATGCATGGGTTCAATATGGGTTCAAGTGATCAAAGCTTGGGTTTGGGCTAGGTTAGCCATGTCAATTGACCCAATTGATTGATCAAAATTGTGTAGATGATTGTTATTAAGATTTTTGGTGAAGGGTTGAAGTGATTTTGAGTTCAATTGGTAGGTCAATTTGAGGGATTTTTGAAATTTGGTCAATTTGGGCATGCTAGGCTAGACATGGGTCTAGGTTGGGCTAGCCTTGGGATAAGTCCAAATTGAATGGTTCAAATGATCAAGGGAGATGTTTTGAAAATTTTTCATTAATGGATGGAGTGGAAGTTTTACGTTTAAGGCCCTCAATTTGGTGAGATTTTGAGACATGGCCAATTTGGGGCAAAATTTGGGAATTTGGGGCTTTTGGACTTAGGTTGAAATCAAATGAAATTGAGGCCTCACGAAGGCCAATTGAAGGTCAATTTTGATGTATGGGGATTTTATGAATTTTTTTTTCAACATAAATTGTGGCAAATGGGGTAGGCCATGTGTTCAATTTGGTGTAACCAAGTCATATGGCCAAAATTGGGTTTTTGGTTTTAGCTCAAATCATGGACCAATTGAGCTAGTACTTTATCTAGATTGGCAATATCAAGAGTGAATTTGAGTTTATAACATCAATGGTGAATTTGAGTTTATAATTGAAATTGGAGTAAATTAAGACCATTTTGATAAACATTTGGAGTGATTTGGGGAAAATATGGGCCTTTAAAAGGCAATTTGGGGGTTTTGATCAAAGATGACCCAATTGGCTAAATTGAGTCATGTGGTAGTTGAGAAACATAAAATTGGGAAAATTTGGGAGGTTTTCGAATTTTTTGGGATTTTTTTTGGAATTTGGGGTAAGGAGGGGTATTTTGGTAATTTGGCCAATTTTGGTGATTTTGGTTAGTTTGGGTGTTTTCAAGGTGTTTGAAATGATTTTTGAACCAACTTGGGTATTTTGGGTAAATTTGGGAATTTTGGCCAAATTTGGGGT
>NW_018252542.1:37992-45535 GCF_001263595.1 Phalaenopsis equestris
AATAAGTCATGGACCAATGGAAACCCCATTTTGGGTCCTCTATGTAGTGGTCTTAGCTAAACCCTAGCCCAGGGTTAATGGGTTTAGGGGACCACCTACAGGAGTCTCCCAAAAGTATCAAGGGAGCAGAGCCTACAAATTCTGGGTTTAGGGTAATGAGTGATTGTGAGTGTGAGTGATTGCAAGTGAGTGCCTTAGCCCTAGACCAACACCCAAGGTCAACCCTAAGGTCCAGCAGTCCTAAGGGTGAGTCATCTTGAGTTCCCCCATAATGACCCTACCTACAAGTGCTAGAGGTTATGACCAATATATGAAACTTCAAGTTGAGCAAAGAAAAGTTTAGAATTTCTAATGGTGATGGTTCCTTTTCTAGTTATCTGGGAATAGTCAACAGGACGTTAGTAGGAAAGTCCTATGGCTAACCTTAGGCTACTAAAGAGGAAAAACTAAACCTCAACCAAAAGTGAGATCAACAAATGGACCCCCAATAGGTGTGGTGTGTTGGGCAAGCACACTGCACGTATTGGTGTTGACCGACGAGATCAACAAGAAAACTAATCTAAACTCCTAAGTCAACAGACCCGAAAGTATGTGTAGAGTTGTGCGTGTGATTTGTTTACGCTGGGAAATTAGCAAATGATCGTTTGATTGAAATGAAGGAGTAGGGACCCTCGTTGAGGATCAGAGAGTGAATTTTGAGTTATGAAATTTCAGGTATTTATAAAGGATGGGAGTCAGTATATAAGTGCTGACCCCGAGGTGGGAATCGAAATTTGGGTATCAATCCCAAAATAAGAATCGGATGTCATAATCCATTTAAGGTGATCTTGAAACTTATTTCAAAAGATGAGAATAGGATTGTGTGGGAGGATCGAATTGAGATAAAAAACACAGAGGATCACATCTAGCTCAAAAGGGTAACAACAGTGTAGAGGACGGCGATCGTTAAGGATATATCTCCAGAAAGAAAGGACTGTGCATGTTCGAGTTACCACTAGGGAGTTATATTCGAACTAACATATGACAGAGAGAATATATATGTCATGTTAGGAACGAAAGTGCTAGGACTCACATCCAACCCAAGTGATGACGAAGAAAAAGTTTGCTACATTGAGGAGGGAAGCACTGGGACTCACATCCAACTCAAGAGGTAACAAAAAAATATGTACATCATGTTAGGAAGGAAAGCACTAGGAATCACATCCAACCCAAGAGGTGACAAGAGAATATATGTGTTACATTGAGAGGGAAAGCACTAGGACTCACATCTACCTCAAGATCTAACAAGAAAATATGTGTGTGTCACGTTAAGAAGGAAAGTGCTAAGACTCACATCCAACCCAAGCGGTGACAAGAGAATATATGTGCTACATTGAGACGGAAAGCACTAGGACTGATATCCAACTCCATAGGTAACAAGAAAATATGTGCGTCACATTAGGAAGGAAAGAATTAGGACTCACATCCAGCGACTCACATCCAACCTAAGCAGTGACAAGAGAATATATGTGCTACTTTGGGAAGGAAAGCACTGAGACTCATATCCAACTCAATAGGTAACAAGAAAATGTGTGTGTCACATTAAGAAGGAAAGCACTAGGATTCACATCCAACCCAAGAGGTGATAAGACAATATATGTGCTACATTGAGGAGGAAAGAGCTGGGACTCATATCCAACTCAATAGGTAACAAGAAAATATGTTTGTCACGTTGGAAAGGAAAGCACTAGGACCCACATCCAACCCAAGCCGTGACAAGAGAATATATGTGCTTATGCAAAAAATAAGTAGATTCACACATGTGAATTTGTGGGGAATATGTGAATAGAATATGAAAATGTGTGAAGGAATCAGAATTTAGGTACTAATTCAGAAATGAGAATTGAATTGTAGTTACCATTTTTGAAAAGAGAGTCGGAAGTCAGGGACCGACCTCGAAGATTAAGGATAGGATGACATGTTCCATTAAAGGGGGGTCTTATATCAATCTCGAATATGGGGAGTCAAAATTTTGGTATTGAGTCCAAGAGTCATATGAAAACAGTGTAGAGAGTTTGTGATGTTGAATTTGCAGAAATGTGTCATGTGAAAATGTTGATTTTGTTGAAGAAGATTTGTAGAGTTTTATCGGGTTTTGTGCATAATGTTAAATTTCACGGGGATGTGAAGAGAGTTATTGCAGATAAAGATGGTTGTGTTGCGCGCACATAGAGTAAGAAACTCCGAGAATGAGAGGATCCACTCTACAGATTTATTTTCTTTTCTTGTTATTTTTATCATATTTAATTTTTTCAAAAATATGTCTTTAAAATTTTAATTTTAATTGATTGATTTTCAAAAGAAATTTGTTTAGTTGTTTATTCATTTGTGATTATTTTTATTTGAATTTTATTTATTGTTAACGGTTTGTTGTTTCATTCTCCGTTCATTGAAATTCTGAATCAACGCGTGGTTCGTGGCTTCCATCCATCGTACAAAAAGACAACTGATAAAAAGGCACATTTCTGAGAGAAATGTCCATAAATCTGCTTCAATAAAGATGTCATAGATCAAACATAGGCTAACGCCTAAAAAGGTACAATATATAGTCTATGTTGAAGTACATCCATATCATCTCATGCCATGAATACATTGTAAGCTGAATATATCCGATACATATCATGTTGCTATATATAAAAAAAAAAATGAAAGTGAACCCTCTTACCCTCTGTATTAGGTACGACGAGCTCCTGATCGAGTAGAACTTCTAAGCCAAGCTCCAGGACAAGAGTTCCCTTCGCATGTACTTAGATATTAGGTACGACGAGCTCCTGATCGAGTAGAACTTCTAAGGTACGACAGTAGCTCTTCCAGTTCCGGGTATGGCTGAAATCACTTTCCGCTAGCAATATTTTCAACTTTAAGATTTACGCTAGTAAGATTTTCAACTAACAATATAAAAGAAAAATACAGGGTAGCAGTTTTCTAATTTTCAAATTTAAGATTTATGCTAGCAAGATTTTCAACTTTACAAAAAATATAGAATTAAGTTAAGTTCTAAACTAACTAAACCATAAAACTCACAACAGTTACTACCCTAGAAATTTAAAACAAACTGCTAACTAACACAAACATCATAATACAATTAAAAAAAAAGTCTCACGCATCACAATGTCTCAGTATATTCCATTTGACCATTCTCTTGATCATCCACTTTATTATAGGAGGTAGTGAATCTACCTGGTCATGTCTGAGGAAGGATCTATGGCGGATTTCCCTGTCTGTCATTTGTAAAATTATAACAAAAGCCGCACTGAATTGTGATTCTTCCTTTTCCTCTCATCCATTTCTTCAGCTCAGAGTATGTTCTTTCCATGAGAAAGCCTGCTCAGCCTCTATCTCTCAAATCAAAGATGCAGTCGAGAATGCTTCTTTCATCACTCTCAGAGAAAACCCTGGTATACAACTCCAGGCTTTCCAGTATGTTGAAGATTCTTCCTTGAACTTCTTCGTAAAATTTAAATTCTCCTTTATTTACTTTGCTTATTTTGTAGTACACCATCGTACTAAGAGTCAGTAGCTGTCACGGGCGTTCCTCCCTCTGAACATCGGCAAGAACCCAAACTAGCGCTGGCTGATCTGGAACACGAGACTCGGCATCTAGCGGGATGTACGACTCTGGGCTCCATGGTATATACTGATCTATCCCCAGTGGGATGTATGGATCATCCATCATAAAATCTGAAGTCAGAGACCCATCAGTGCTGAAGGTATACACTTCCAATGTACTGAAGCATTGTAAATGTAGAACATTGAAATCCGAGCATTCTACAAACGCCCCTGTAGCTGATGTCCCTGCAGGTATCTTAGCACTGCACGTCGGGCAACCCTTGCATAAAACATCTGAAGCTGAAGGTGTCTCTGGCACTCTCACGAACCCTAGCTAGTTCTTCATATGTGGTGGGTAGGCTGGCAGAAGTTTCTTTCATGTCTGTATCATAATTATGCCCCTCAGGAATAAGGGTGAGTAAGTTGTTTATCTCTCTCTTAAATTTGCGTTCTTATCGTAGAAAACCCCTCTGCTTCTTGCGGCTGGCGTTTTAGCATTGCGTCCTACGAAGTGAAGCACCTGACAGTCGTTTGTTATTGGCGGCTACTAAGCACTCACCCGGGTGATCCAACACTTAGGGGAGAGCCCTTCTATCAGATCTTGCTCTATTATCACGTTCTTATCTTTGTGTGATGCATTATCTTTTGCGGTCACCCTCAGCAGTGAAGGCAATCCCTCTTTCTCCCTGCAGCTGACTACATTCATGAGAGGACCTTTGTAGTCCATGTCCACCCGGTTAAAGTCTATGGTACCGCCCTGCGGTGCCATCTCCTCATTTTGTGCGAGTCTGTGCGAGTCTCCAACCATCCTTGAAAGCAAAGATCAGCCTCTGTACCGACATTTTTCAGCGAACGACTCAGCGAACGACAGGAAAAACGTCAGTGGGCCGAAACTTGGCATGAACAAGAACAAAACAAAGTATTTATTGAAGTTAATTTTCACTTATTTTAGTGAAATGAATTGCTTATTTATGTATGAATTTTGTTTAAATTTTTGGGGAGCTTTATACTCAAAAGTAGAAAGGAGAGAATTTGAAAAAAAATATTTCTCAAAATTTTCATTATATAGAGGTTAATTACAAAAATTGGACCCGGTCATAGAAATTTGGCCACATAGATAACCCCAAAACAATCAAATTTTCAAAGTTTCAAAGCAAGAAAAGGCAAACGGAAGGCAAGCGACAACAGGTTACGTAATAGGTATTCAAATATCATCGATTTATTGGTAACATGGGTCTTTAGCCCTGGAAGTCCACTAACTGGTAGGCTCCTCCTGTGTAGACCTTTTAAACCACAAATGATCCCTCCCAAGTTGGCTCAAAATTTCCACCTATTTTGCAGCGTGCAAGAATAGACCTTTTAAGCACAAGTACGAGGTCACCAACTTTGAATGTCCTTGGGCGGACTAATTTTTCATGGGCTTGTACCATCTTCTCCTGGTAAAGCTCCATATGTTATTGTGCTTCTAGTCATTTTCCCTCAAGATTTTTCAGTTCTTCAAGTCTGAGTTTTGTACTTTCTCCTGTTGTGAGTTGGTTGGCAATAGCAACTCTATCAAACCCGTACACAAGCATGTAGGGTGTGCACTGAGTGGGAGCCTTGAACATTGTCCGATAAGCCCACAAAGCTTCTAGTAACTTGTTGTGCCAATCTCCTTTTTTTTCATCCAGTGTTTTCCTTAAAATCTGTACCAATGTCTTGTTGAAGGCTTGGGCCAGACCGCTTGCTCAGGGGGGCCAGACCGTTTGCTCTGGGATAGTAAATTGTAGAGTATCTCCAATCTATCCCATGTCTTTTGATGAAACTGTTGATCTTTGTGCTTCTAAAAGCTGTCCCATTGCCAAACATTATTCTTCGCGGTACTTCGAAATGGTAGACAACTTGACTTTTGAAAATATGAAGGACGGCTATGCCGTAACCTCACATAATGGTACTGCCTCTGCCCATTTGGAGAAATAATCTGTAGCGGGAAGTATAAACATGTGTCCTTTGGAAGATGGAGGGTCTATCAGACCTATTATGTCCATGCCCCAATGCTCGAATGGCCACGAGGCAACAGTTGGGTGTAGCACACTCAAAGGCTGGTGTAAGACCACTCCATGCACTTGACATTTGTGACATTTTCTGGTTGTATCCATGCAGTCAGACATGCAGTCAGACATAATTGCTGGCCAATAATACCCTAGTCTTTTGATATTCATTTTTATTTTCGGCCCTGACTGGTGAGCGCCACACAATCTGTCATGTACCTCTTTGACAATATTCTGTGCTTCGGCTCTACTCAAACACCGTAGCCACATTTGGTCGAATGATCTTGTGCAGAGAACGTTTCCCACCAGGGCGTAAGACATGGCCCTCCTTGTGATGGGGGGGGCCACAGACTTAAAACTTGTCTTCTGGCAGCTTTCCGATATGTAAATATTATATTAATGGCTTGCACCAATCTTCATTGATGTCTGCAACTGTATTTATTACTTCTTCTTTTTCGAGCTTGTGTAGAGTTTCGAGATCGATTTGAGACAAGACTTGTTTTCCTTGCACTGTGATTTCAATAGAATCCTCTTGGGGGCATGCCATTTCCTTAGCAAGTTTTGCTAGAGCGTCAGCATGGTCATTATCTCCCCTAGGAATCCAGTAGAAAGTCATATCAGGAATCTGCTCCTGGAGCTTCATCGTGTACTGATGGTATTATGCTAATCTTGGTTTCAAAATTTTGTATTTTGCGGCGACTTGCTGTAAGACGAGTTGGGAGTCTCCATAGATGACAATGTTTGTTATATCCATTGAGATTATCATTCCCAATCCGGTGATTAAAGCTTCATATTCTACTTCATTGTTGGTGCACGACTCTGTCAAGTGGTAGGACACAGCTGGAAGTGGGTGTGCAGTGAGAAAATCTACTAAAATCTATCCCTTGATAGCGCAAAGGAGAACAAAAGTTATATTGAATTGCAGTAAAACCATTGACCATCTTGCTAGATGCCCAGAAAGTGTTGGTCGGGTCATCAGATATTGCAACGGGTTAACTTTCGAGATCAGGATAATCTTATGAGAAAGCATGTAATGTCTAAGCTTTTGGGCGGCGAAAATCAATGCCAGACAATGCTTTTAATTGGTGGATGCCTTATCTCTGTCGGTATTACGCAACAACTCAAGTAGTAGAGTGCATTTTCTTTACCCTCATCATTGACTTGGGCTAAGAGGGCTCCAAGAGAGTCGTCTAAGGTCGCAATATAAAGTATCAAAGGTTTCCCTGGGATAGGGGCTACCAAGACAAAAGGTGTCATTAAATATTGTTTAAAATCCTCAAAGGCTCACTGGCATTTCTCTTTCTAACTAAATTTGGCATCCTTTTTAATTAATGTCGAGAAATATCAGGAATCTGCTCCTGGAGCTTCATCGTGTACTGATGGTATTATGCTAATCTTGGTTTCAAAATTTTGTATTATCCAGCAATTGCGGCGACTTGCTGTAAGACGAGTTGGGAGTCTCCATAGATGACAATGTTTGTTATATCCATTGAGATTATCATTCCCAATCCGGTGATTAAAGCTTCATATTCTACTTCATTGTTGGTGCACGACTCTGTCAAGTGGTATGAGAACATCAACATACCCTTAGCTGGCAGTGGGTGTGCAACGAGAAAGTCTGCTAGTATCTGTCACTTAATAGCATGGAGGGGGACAAAAGTTATATCAAATTGCAATAAGATCATTGACCATCTTGCTAGATGTCCAGAAAGTGTTGGTCGGGTCATCAGATATTGCAACGGGTTAACTTTCGAGATCAGGATAATCTTATGAGAAAGCATGTAATGTCTAAGCTTTTGGGCGGCGAAAATCAATGCCAGACAATGCTTTTAATTGGTGGATGCCTTATCTCTGTCGGTATTACGCAACAACTCAAGTAGTAGAGTGCATTTTCTTTACCCTCATCATTGACTTGGGCTAAGAGG
>NW_018252542.1:45655-48267 GCF_001263595.1 Phalaenopsis equestris
TGACACCTACCTGAGAGATTAGAAATAAAGTGTCTCATATATGCCAACTTTTCTTAAAAGCAACATAGTTGTTTCATGGTTTTGGGAGGACGCATTTCCAAGATATCTTTAATCTTATCTGGGTCAATCTCAATTCCCCAATGACGTACAACGAATCCTAGAAACTTCCCAAAGGTAAAGCCAAAGGCGCACATTAAGGGATTCATTTTAAGGTCATATCGTTGTAACCGTTCGAACACGATCCTCAAATTGTACAAATGGTCTATTTTCGTTTACTTTTGATGACCAAATCATCCACGTAGCATTCCACTTGATTGTGAATGAGGTCATCAAAAATCTTTGTCATTGTACGTTGATGTGTTGCTCCAGCATTCTTTAGGTCGAATGGCATTAATTTGTAGCAAAAAATCCCGATTCGTGTTCTGAAGACTGTAAGTGCTGCATCCTCAGGAGTCATCTTGATTTGGTTGTACTCGACGATCGGTCCTTGAAGGAGAAATTTTCATATGTTGAAATGACATCCACCATCATCTCTGGTATGGGTAGTGAAAATTCATCTTTTGGACATGCCTTGTTCAAACCTTGTTCAAATCTCCAAACACGGATCTGTCCATTTTTCTTCTTAACAGGTACAATGTTAGCTAACCATGTGGGCTATTGCTCTTCTTTTACAAAGTTAGTGTCTATTAATTTCTTCAGCTCGGCGATGACTTTATGTTCTATTTCAAGGTGCATTCTCCTAAGAGCCTGTTTTACAGGGGTTATATTGTTGTCCACCCCGAGTTCATGGACTGCAACTTCTGTGAACAGTCCTGACATTTTATCGTAGCTCCATGTGAGGCAATCTTTGAATTCTGTTAATAGTTTGATCAATTCTGCAGATTCTTCATCATTTAGTATAGAACTTATAAATGTAGGTTGGGGTTTTTCTTCAGTCTCGAGGTTAATCTCTTTCAATTCATCAATGGTAGATTTAATTTCTTCCTTAAATTCTGAAGGAGCGTCTTTTATTGTTTGATCAGTAGAGTCATTCTCTATATCGAGGCAATCCTCTTCTGACTCACCAGTCACAACCATGCAAAATTTAGAATCATCGACTGGTCCGACTGTACCAAATCCTAAACCCTCTTTTGAATTTGGAGTTCGACTTTTACCATTCCATAATTTTTCAAAAAGTTAAAATTTATCTTTTGGTATTTATTTTGGTAAGTTTCCTTGTTGAATTAACTTTTGAACACAAGGCGAGAAGTAGCCAACAGGCAATTCCATTAATTCCTTAGGATAATCATCCAAATTTACATGTTAAAATTTTATCGGCTTTGAACCAATGATACGGACTTCCTTAACCTTTAAACTCTCGTCGTATTGAGGGAGAATCGGAGTAAGGGTCATAACATTCACATAGTGGTTTATCCGATCATACATTGTTTCATATTCATTCTTCTCTATATCTTCTAAGGATATCTCGTACTGAGGTTTCTTCTGTCTTGCCATCATTATTTTGTCTTCAGAACTGTCTTCATCACCAACGTTGATGGTTGTCCTAGTCCGTCCAATAATTAAATTGATCCTTCCTCGTCCACGTCCCCGGCCTCGACCTCGGGTGCGCGAACTAAAAGAACCTTCACCAACTAGTTGTAAGGGAGTGGTGGAAGATCGCTGAAGCGGAATTGAATGGCTTCCTCTTTGTAATTCTTGTGAATCTTCATCTTTGTTTGTGATAACTTCACAAGAGAAGACAATCCTCTTTGGAGGCGCGTAGTAGGCAGCATCTTCATGGATACCAACTTCATGCATCTACTAAAACACTGGACAACAAAAATTTGACAATGTTGACGGAGATGTAGAGTGGACGGTTGTGGTCAGCGATACCGATAGCTTCAATATCCAAATATGCCAATGTTCGTAGGCTCATGAAGTTAAGAGAGGCTCCAGGATCTACTAAAACACTGGACAACAAAAATTTGACAATGTTGACGGAGATGTAGAGTGGACGGTTGTGGTCAGCGATACCGATAGCTTCAATATCCAAATATGCCAATGTTCGTAGGCTCATGAAGTTAAGAGAGGCTCCAGGATCTACTAAAACACTGGACAACAAAAATTTGACAATGTTGACGGAGATGTAGAGTGGACGGTTGTGGTCAGCGATACCGATAGCTTCAATATCCAAATATGCCAATGTTCGTAGGCTCATGAAGTTAAGAGAGGCTCCAGGATCTACTAAAACACTGGACAACAAAAATTTGACAATGTTGACGGAGATGTAGAGTGGACGGTTGTGGTAAGCGATACCGAAAAATACCGATAGCTTCAATATCCAAATATGCCAATGTTCGTAGGCTCATCAAGTTAAGAGAGGCTCCAGGATCTACTAAAACTCTGGACAACAAAAATTTGGATAACACAAATCTGCTAATGCTGACGGAGATGTAGAGTGGACGGTTGTGGTCAGCGGGACCGAACAGCAAGTTTTGCAAGTTTTCATCTGTGAAGGTTACTCCAGACAGTTCTTTCAATGAACAAACTTCATCTGAGAATGTGTTGGCCAACTGAGCTAAGCAAATTTTTGGGTCAAGCAAAGTTGTAACCAGAGACTCTCTCATCTCCTT
>NW_018252542.1:48277-48723 GCF_001263595.1 Phalaenopsis equestris
TTAGTCAAGCCGGCAATTTCTTAGGATGAGCTAGCACGTTGTAGTCTCCTTTGTATGATCCCCTGATTTTATCTTGATTATGTGGTTCTTCCACTAGTGGAGGTGGAGGTACCTCTTCTCGGATCATTATCCGATTTCCTTTATCTGTTGGAGCTGTTCTTGGTGGTAACACTTTTCTGCTCCTTAAATTAACTTCTGTGATTTCTTCTTCTTGAGTTATCATTGTTGAATCTTTATATGGTATCTCTTCCTCTTTTTCAGAAAGATCTAAGTTGATGGTAGGCGGTATACCGTGATGCTCGAGAATTGGCTCCTTGTTATCGGTGCCGTTGTAAACGAATTCATCAGACGCGAGTATGATTGAGGATCGTTTTGGGGATCAAGCTCAAAGCTATATTGGTCATAATCAGTTACGTTATCACCAAAAATAGTTAAAAAATAGCCGA
>NW_018252542.1:48883-52957 GCF_001263595.1 Phalaenopsis equestris
CTCCTAACGAAACCTTCATCTCGGGCTTGGTATGTTGTGGACTCTGAATGGAGGCTTATTTTGATGCAGACTAGATCTTATTCAGTATCTTCTTGGATGATCTGCTCTAGACCTCATTCCATTCTTCTTCTCCGGTATACATAGAAGATTGTTTTGATGGATCTTGTATTTGATTGAGGACCCTCTTGAGTTCATCCCAAGTTGTACTCCATCCATCTATTCAAGCATACAGATCAATTGGGGAGATTGGCTCCGCTGAAATCATATTTATGGAACCTTTTTCAGGTTCTTTTAAATATTATTTCAGGATTGTTATGTTCTCTTAGGTTCCTCTCGAGCCAGTCTTTAAAGAGGAAGCATTTTTCTATAGTGTGCCTAAGAAACCGGTGGTATGGGAAATAATTTGGTTCATTCTTCTTATCCACCTCTTCGGGTTTTTTTGGCTTCTTCGGATATGGTAGTCTGAACTCTGGCTTCTTCACCAGGCTTCTGAATATTTTAGGTATAGCTTCATCTTTAAAAGAATACACTGTTTTACTTTGTTTTGACAGGGACATTTTTTTATCCCCTGTTTGAGGTGACCCCTCTTGAGGCGGTCACAGGTTGGATTGGCTACTCTGTTTCTGAGCACACTTTGACGAAGACTGGCGAGGCTCTTCTACATATATCTTCATTGGCTTATTTTCCCTTTGTCAAAGGTTGCTACTAATCCTGATTTCTTTTTGAACACTCTGGTCACCTTAGCCTTTTCGTGTGGCTCCATGTGCTTGATTTCCTCTTGAAGACTGATGGCTTTATTGAGTAGCTTTTCGAAGGATTTGATGGTGAGTCCCTTGAGCATCAAAGCTACTGGCCCATGAATTCTCTTAAGTAGAATTTCAATCACATGATGTTCCTGTAGCTGAGGTTCACATTTCATGCTAAGGTTTCTCCACCTCAAAATATAGTCCACCAAAGTTTTACTAGGCTTTTATTTTTCCATCATGACCTCTCCAATAGACACGTGGTGTTGTGCCCCGACAAATCTTTTCACAAATAACTGTTCTAACTTAGAAAATGTTTTAACTGACCCGTTGGACAAGTCGGTGTACCAGTTCGAAGCAATTCTTGACAAGCTGCTGACGAACTGCTAGAAGAGTAGAGCTTCACTATTTCTCGTGTTGCCACAGCTGACTCGGAAATGTGCTATATGTTGTATAGGATTTCCAGTCCCATCAAATATCTTGAAGTTTGGGGCCCCAAAACCCTTGGGGAAAGGCACGACATCGAATTCCTCCTGGTAAGGTCTACCCTTTAAAACCAGTGCACAACCCTTAGATTGGGTTAAAGCATCTCGCACTTGTTTAACCATTTGCTTGAATTCTTTTTATAGTATAGCACCTGATGGGGAATCCTTTCTATGTTGCTCGTCTCTATTTGCTGAAGCAACCTCTCTTCTTTCATCTGTGATGTGTATGATTTATGACTGATTGATCTCTGGAGAAGCCAATTGCGACGCTTGTGATTGCCCCTGAATAGTGGCCATAGCAGTCATGGCTGGGGGCGTTTTTTTTTTTTTTCTCTAGTAGACTAACTTGCTCATCCCTTAGGAGGATAGCCCTACACAGTTAATCTACGGCATTCTCTTCGATGTGAGGTTAAGCCTCACGCGCAGATGTAGCGGCTCTTATTTCAATTACATGGACATCCATGAAATCTTCCTCCAAGTAATCATTGTAATCAAAATCTTCATCATTAATATCGATGTAAACTCCCTGCCCTCGAGCTAACTCAAAAATCTAGATCCTGAGTTTCTCAACTTTCTATTCAATTATTGATTCATTGATCGCTTTAAGAGCTGGAGGACCCTGATGGACATCCTCCACTTGCTCCTCCATATCACTGACTATTGTTGCGATGTCATATATTTCAGACCCTGGTTTTATTTCTTATGTTTGTCCCGCAGGCTCACCGAACTGTATCGGTGCAGCGACCTTGGGTACCCATACCTTTTTCATTTTTGACGATGATGTCTCAAGACGGAGCTTCTTAGTAGGAACATCGGTATGTCGAGGGAAAGTATGCTCCCCGCGGCGTAGACCAGCCACAGTGTCAGGTAATCATCTTGTCTTTGCCTTTGAGATTGTAGAAATGTCTCATAACAGGTAACAGGTAAGTTTTTCGGACCCGATCTCGACTTAACCGGTCGACGGCCTGCGGTCCTAGTGGAAGTATAATCAGTAGTAATCACTACGGCATCAATTCTGTTCCCTAAACGGAACCAAATGGAGATGCGAGTAGGTGGCACTCCAGTTGTCTTGTGAGACTGTCTGGCGGACCTGACATCCTTCAAAATTTATTACTTCATGCAAGAGGAAATTGCATCTCCCACTTGTTTAAGTAACTTGCTAACTGAACATCTATCTTTGTTAGCTGGCCTTTTAAAACTGCACTAACTCGGGTGATAAGAGTGAATTTCTTTCCTTCTTCACCATGTCCATGAAGTGGTGGTAATGCGGCGGCGGTTTTCTGGATATCCATCAGTATCCGTCAGAGGATGGAATCTACTCTCTCGTAGGAGTAGATAAATTTTCGGTAACACTTCTTCAACTTGATGAGGCTTCTCCTCAACGGGTGTCTTCTTGGGAGCCTGGGATTTCATGGCCCTCCGAACCCTTCTATTATGATTCATTTTTTGGGTTCGGGTCAGCGGTATAGTCCTTGAACATGATCTGCTTCAAACACGGGTGGTGGGATAGTTAATTCCTCAGTCAGATCCTCAATAATCATTACTTCTTTCCCTTTAGTAGCAGCGGGGCTAGCCGGGTTTGGGCGAGTGTCGTGACGGCTATAATTTTAGACTTCTTGCAGGAAGGGAAGTCTTGAAGGCAGTTCAGGTTGAATTCTGCAGACGGTTCTTATATTTCTCGTGTGGCAATCTTCATTACCATGAACGAGATTTTCCTAAGGATGACCTCGAGATCTTCAAATCCTGCTCTGAATTTGATGGTAGGAGCGAGATTACGGGCTTTGTGGCTCGTTGGCAGGTTGTAGAAAAAGGTCAGTGTTGGGTAGGCCATTGCAGTAGGCTTGAAAACAAAAAGTTTCAGGGTTAGCTATATAGCCAAAAAACTTGTAATTTTTAGTGCAAGCACTAAAAGTAGAGGTTGATCTGTAGACCGAGCGGGTCTTAATTTGTGGGTAATTTAAAATTTTGTCAAATTTAATTATTGTAAGAAAATTTCAAAGTGCATGCAGCATAACACGATTTGGAAAGTAGGAAATCAAATTTGGAAGGGAGATGTGAGGTATTTTAGGACCCAGTGCAGGATCCATTTAGTGGCAAACAATGCCCAGGTGGAACTAGTCCACCGACACACCTATTGGGGTCTGTCCACACATGAACCACATGAAAATATAGAGAGTCCTTAATGGCCTTCTGAACACCTCTATTCAAAGATGGTTGAACAGCTAGTCCCGAAGTTCAAGGAGTTAACTGTACTTTCCCAAGACATAAATGGGTAAAAATTATGCCAACAGAAGAAGGGTAATTTAGTCCAAGAGGGACATGAACACATTATCGATATGTGAAGATAATATTTCTTAATTTGTATGAAGAGAAAGGCTTGTCCCCAATGGAGTTGTCAGGACCTGTCGGCGCTATTTTTGTTTGGAGGAGTTGCCTGTAAGAAGCTGTCGGCCACTAGAATCGAGATCCCGTCACCCGCTTCAGAAGGACGTTTAAATTTACATATATATTTAGTTTTAGAAAAATATGAAATCAGACTGACCCCAAATTTTTCATAGCTTAAATGAAAGAGCGTTTTACCTCAAATACTACATCTATCACAAAACTTGAGGATGAGGCTCGATCAAATAAACTAAGGAACATATAACATTTGTTTGGTTTGCAAAACAATTTTCTTCTCTGACAATTTTCCTTATTTAATATAAAGGATTAAATAGGGTTTATATTAAGTTGGGTTCGGATAAGCTTCCTATAAGGGAAAGCCCCTATAGTTAATTACATCTTAAATGACCAAAGTCACCTAAGAAGACCCTCGATAAAAATCAGGAAATATTATCTTCAAGGAG
>NW_018252542.1:53060-53680 GCF_001263595.1 Phalaenopsis equestris
ACCCAGAGAAGAACCTTGGTGACCTCCCAAGCTACCCTATTGTTTAGCTTCAATTGAGAGGAAAAATTTTTTTAAGTTTTTCACCCTGTCAAATTTATTAGTTAGGGCTTACATTTGTGTGAAACAATCATACAAATAACTTGGAATATAGGAGAGTTTATGTCGTAACGAACGACAACCTCAGAATCCTAAAACGAGTTAGAGCTTAGATTACACGACATGATCATACAAAGGCCTAAAGATGAGTTGAGGATCTATGTCGCACTAGGCGGACAACCTCGAAGTCCTACCTTACGGCTTTGTTATTTAAGTATAAGGAAGGAAGTTGGTTTAGCTGGGGAAGACAGGTTTTGCTATTGAAGATGGTCGTGCTGCCCACCTTGCTCCTTGCCGCGATGAGTTTGAGTTTTCTAGTGTGTCAAGTTATGATGTCAAATCAGGTGGCCCTACGGTTGAAGTTCTTTAAATTTTATGGGGGCATGTTAAAGTTGATTAGAGCAACACCGGTTAGGATCCTACGGTTCCCTCATTCTGACAGCACTATTTTCTATTAGATTCACTTAGTCCAAATGAATTTACTAAATTCAACTTAATGAGTTCCATAATTTCATTTTGACCGT
>NW_018252542.1:53824-54907 GCF_001263595.1 Phalaenopsis equestris
TATCTTGGTTGAATTTAGTTTTAGTTTTGGTTTTGGTTTTGTGGCTATCCTAATAGTTTTAGTTTTCATGCAGGGTGGCATTGTTGTTTAGCATGCAAATTTGCTGGTATAAAAGTACAGCATGAAAGTACAAGAAAGACAATACTAAAAACTATAAAAGCGTACCTGGCGAGTCTTCTCGTTCCACCACCTCAAACTCAAAAAGCATGTTAAGGTAGTTTATATGAAATAGGGAAGTAATATTTTGACGACCTACCTAACCCTAGGTCATATCTTGGTGGATCCTTAAGAGTCTAGTTAAGGATGACGTTGTCAAGAAAAATATATTAAGTTTAGGAGATCTCTGAGGTATCTGACCAAAAGAAAATATGTTGAATTTTTCATACCTAGTTTACACTAATTTTAATGATATTGCACTTTAAAGAATGATATTTTTGATGTTTTGTTGCATGTATGTTGAATTATGGTCATTGGAGTAAAAAGATGCAAAAAGAAGCGAATTTGGAGCAAAAAGGACCAAAATATTAAGATTTGATCTTGAGCGCCAACGACGAGCTCGACGCCGCCGACGGTGAGTTTTTCCTTAGAGTCTAGAATTAAATTTTAAAGAAGGCCGCCGACGGCGCCATCGATGCCGCTGACGAAGAGCACGTCAGTTTTCTCAATAGATGCATTGAATGTTGACGATTTTTGAAGGACCGCTTAGACAACTCTTGAAAACTCTTCTACAACTTTAAAAGAAATATTTGAAAGCCGAAAAAAGGGGGTTCGCTGAGTCTTTGTTGTTTTTGGTGCTCATTAGAGTGTAGAGAGTGGTTAGTATTGTGAGAAATTTTTTGAGAGATTGTAAGAGTGGAAGGAAAGTGAGAGCTTTCTTCCTCCTTGCCGCTTCGAAGGAAAATTCTGTGTGCTGTAAAGAAAGGAAGAGATTCAGAGGAACTTCGAGGAGTTTGCTTGGGGAGGAACTAGAGATAAGTTGTATTTACTTATTGAAGTTTTGTTGACCTCACTTTTGGTTGAGGTCTAGACCGCTTAGACAACTCTTGAAAACTCTTCTACAACTTTAAGAGAAACATTTTGGAG
>NW_018252542.1:55794-56009 GCF_001263595.1 Phalaenopsis equestris
TACCCCCTCACCCCATTTGGCCAATTTGACCAGCTTTAACCAAAAGCCCCCAATTGCCCTTTAAAGACCCAAAATTCCCCAAATCCATCCCAAATGTCTATCAATTTGATCTTAATTGACCTCAATTCCCATCCTAAACTCAAATTCACTTTTGATATGAACAAATTAAACCCAATCCAGGCTCAATTGGTCTATGATTTGAACTCAATTTTGAT
>NW_018252543.1:0-2473 GCF_001263595.1 Phalaenopsis equestris
ACTTTTGGTTGAAGTCCACCCTTCTATTGTTCAAATCCATTCTCAAAATGTGGATTTGAGTTCAGATCCTCCTCAAGCGAAAGTGGTTTCCGCTTCTACTAGTTCTGTGGTTTTGATCACTCCAACTATTACTAATATTATCACTGGCAGCTCTCTGCAATTTCTTAAAACGTCTCAACCTCTTTTCTTTGATGAATAAAACGATGACTATTTGTCACAATATATTCTTTGATTTTGACTACAACATTCAAAGTGTTGACTCTTTAGTGGATAAATAATTTGATGTTTTTTATACCGAAAGAGGTAGAAATCTGATTTATCATTAGTCTTTTATATGTACTGAACTTCAAGCTAGATGATCCCAATGAAATTTTGTATCTTTTTTTCATCTGGTTGTACTTTTTTCCTGTCATTCCTTGTTAAATGTCTCTGATGTACTCTTTTCATTATCCTGTTAATATTTCTCAGGTTAAAAAAAAATGTCATATATAATTTAGATAACCAAGATATCCTAAGAAATATTTACTTTCTACAGATGAAAGAGGATGGTCTTAATAAAATTATCCTTTTAATTTCATTAAGAATGATATATGGTGGAAATAATTGATGAAAATCAAAGAAATTTACCTTTGCACCAACCTTTAATATGAATGCTTGTCTTTGCTCCGTACAATACAGGCGTGTAAATTTTTCATGAGTACTATATCCATATAACATATGATTCATGATTACCCATATGATATCAATACTCATTTTAATCAAAGATCACAACAACCATCTTATATGTTGAATTTTGTGGTCTTGGGATGGTTAATGAGAAAAAGATGAAGATATATTTATGAAATCATGGTTGTAAGTTGTACACTATAGCAAGCACTTACACCTAGATGGATTACTTGATTGCCCAAAAAGATCAAGTTTTTCAGTGAATATATTGAGTTAGACATTATGCGCTTACGGAGCAAATGATAAATAAATACAGTTGAAGTGCTTCCAGGCTTCACTGTCAGTTAGATGTAACAGCATTTCATTTTGAGTTTTGTTATTGCATGTTAATCATATTGCTTGCATAGACAACTTTTGAAGTTTTGATGGCACTGGCAAGTAGGCTATCACCTTATAATCTGCATATCTGTTCCGACTGCTCTTTTTTTTTTTTTTTTTGCTTAATTTGAGGGTGCCTATATGACACACATTTTTATTGTTGAATGGTATCATTGCAGATTATCATGTAGTTATCCATGCAAATATCAATTTTTTCAACATTAAGGTCAAGTTTCTTCATTTTTTATTTGGTAAATATCACTTTTATTTCCCTAAATTGAGTGTGTCTATATGGCACACATTTTTATTGTTGAATGTTTTCTTTGCAGAATAACAAATAGTTATCCATACAAATATCAATTTTTTCAATGTTAAGGCCAAACTTTATCATTTTTTATTTGGTAAATATCACTTGCTACCTTCTTATTTTTGGTATCATTGACTTAATAATAAAGAAGATGATGGTCTTTAAAAGCATTTGATACATTAAATTCAAATTTACAATTACTTGTTTGAGCAATTGATAACTTTTAATGTTGCTTCTAACCTAGCCATAGAGGTTCATCAACATCTGTCATCAAAACATAAAATTTTATACTATTTACAATTATACCATAGAGTTTCAGCACGCCCTATCCCATTCTGGATGGCAAGCAACGATGTTTGATGAGATGAATGCCTTAGCTGAAAATTGAACTTGAGAACTAGTTGAACTACCTTATGGAAAGAAGGTTGTTGGTTGTAAGTGGGTTTTGATAGTTAAGTTTCAGTATGATGGATCTGTAGCTTGTCTCAAAGCATGGTTGGCTGCTAGGGCTATGCTTAAACTTTTGAGATCGACTACTTGGACATAGTCTCTTAGGTAGCTAGGTTGACTTCGGTTTGCCTACTTATGTCCTTAGTTGCAATGAATAATTAGCCCCTACATTAACTTGATGTGAAGAATACTTTTTATATGGTGATCTTTTAGAAGATGTATACATGAAGCAACCTTCTGGGTTTATTGCTCAGGGGGAGTCTGGGAAAGCATCTCATTTTCGCAAGTCCTTATATGAATTGAAGCAAAGCCCTCGAGCATGATTTGAAAAATTTAGCCAAGCAGTAGAAGAGTTTGAGATGCAAAAAAGTAGAAGTGATCACACTGTATTATATAAATAATTTGTTTTAGGAATCATTTTATTGGTGGTTTATGTTAATGACATTTTTATTACTGGAAGCGATGTGCAGAGATTCTTATCATTGAAATCAATTCTTCAAAATCAGTTCAACATTAATGATATGGGTTCCTTGAAGTACTTCCTGAGGATCGAGGTATCAAGGAGCAAGAATGGTACATTTCTATCTTAACGAAAGTATGTGTTGGATTTGTTATCAGAAATTGAAAATTTAGGGGTCAAAACATGCAGTACTCTGATGCTTCCTATTATAC
>NW_018252544.1:0-3830 GCF_001263595.1 Phalaenopsis equestris
GTGTATAAAATATTCAATAATTGAAAAGTCACACTAATCCACGCAAGTATACGTATCGCTCAAGTAATTTAGGGCTCTAATGGAGTCTTAGATATTGATCCCACATGGAGTAATATTAGAGGCTACGGACTAAGATTTAAAAAATTAAAACTTAAATCACAACAATATAGTTCAATTTGCAGATTTTTCACTAATACGCAACTGAAATAAAATTGTAATTTTAATAAACTCTTAATTAACAAGTTCTACTAATAAAGTTTCTAATGTGAAGTTCAATATATAAGAAAACATCTTTCTCCTTGTCAAGAAATTTAAGTGAATGGATAAATTAAATCAGTTCAAATTATATTGTGTCAAATAGGAGAATACATATTCTTTACCCTTTGGACTGGGCATAAAGAACATTGACTAATCATATGCTTGGTTACTGAATCTGCGCTTAGGCTGGGACGATACCGACTCTCACTTCAGAGCTCCCACGTTCCCCTCGCTTGAGGGCTAACATCTAAACTTCAGCACCCAAACGATAGGACCAAATTGAGGATTTTAGTCTATCACTCTAAAATCTCCAATTCTACGCCCGATAATTTTTATTTTCCTATTTATTTGCACCCAACATTCAAGGACTTTGACCTCCCTAAATCTTGGATGTAATCTTCACTTTAGTTGTAAAACTCAACATATTTTAACAAATCAATTGGCCCAATTGAAGTGAAAAAATCATCATAACTTCTTTAATATTCTCGTGGCACAACCAATTTAAATCACCATTTCACAAAATCTCAAGATAAGGAGAAAGATAGAAAAATTACTCAGAACTCATAGAGAAGATACGACAAAACTTGGAATTTATATATAAAAGTAAAGTCATACAAACTTCAATAAGTAAATACCACTTATCTCTAATTCATCCCCAAGCAAACTCCTCGAAGTTCCTCTGAATCACTTTCTTTCTTTGCAGCACATAGAATTCTCCATTGAAGCGGCGAGGAGGAAGAAATCTCTCATTTTCCTTCCACTCTTACAATCTCTCGAAGAATTTCTCACAATATCAATCACTCTCTACACTCTAATGGGCACCACAAACAACAAAGACTCAGCGGACACCCGTGGACACCCCATCGGCAACCGTGGACACCCCCTTTTTTGGCCTTCAAATGTTTCTTTTAAATTTGTAGAGGAGTTTTCAAGTGTTGCCCAAGCGTCCCTTCAAAAATTGTCCACATTCAATGCATCTGTTGAGAGAACTGACGTGCTCGCCGTTGGCAGCCTCGATGGCGTCGTTGGCAGCTTTCTAGTATATTTAATTTTGGACTCTTGGGAAAAACCCATTGTCGGCGTCGTCGAGCTCACCGTCGGCGCCCAAGATCATATCTTCATATTTTGGTCCTTTTTTCTCCAAATTCGCTCATTTTTGCATCTTTTTTCTCCAATGACCATAATTCAACATACCTGCAACAAAACATCAAAAATACCTTTCTTTAAAGTGCAATATCATCAAAATCAGTGTAAAATAGGTATGAAAAACTCAACATATTTTCCTTTGGTCGAAGAGCCCATCTGATTCGAGCAAGTTTGTCAGTTCAAAAGCTCAGGATCGATATAGTGATGCTCTACAGTCACAAAAGTTCATTCAGGAGGGATGTTTTAAGAGTCCAGGTAGAGAAGTAGAAGACCTGATATTCTGCCGACAGTGGGAACAGTTTTGTTGTTTCTTTGTTGTCACTGTAATTTTTGTTGTGAGGGAGTTTTATGCAAATCTCCCAGAGGCTGAGGACGATCGAGTTAGGGTTCGAGGCAGGTTGGTACCTTTTACTCTAGAGGTAATCAACTTGTTTTACCATTTATCACCAGAGAATTTTTGTTTTTATGCAAATTATAGTCCTACAAAAGCGGAATTGGATGAGATCATATCTTATTTGACTATTGGAAGAGGACTTAAAAGATTACAAATGAGAGGAGAGTAAATTTTCTAACATCAAAGTTGTGTGCACCATCAAAGGCTTGGCACTATTTTATATCTACTCGTCTACTTCCTACAAATCATCTAAGTGAAGTGACTAGAGAGAGAGCAACATTGAATTATTGTATTTAGGAGGGAAAGCCCATCAACATAGGGGCTTTGATCTGTCACACTATCATCAGTTCAGTTGATGCTGCTACTATTGCAGGTATGGGATTTGCTTCCTTGATATTTTCTTTATGCGAGTAGGCTGGAGTAAAGTATGATAGTTAAGCGGAAGTTTTGTTTCCTCTGAAGCTCATTACAAAAGTGAATGTGAAGACTTATTTGTTGAAGAGTTATTTGGAGCATTCGATTTTTGGCTGGAGAGGAAAATTTTCCAGGAGCTATGGATTAGAGACGTCTGCTGCATCTAACTCTACTGCATCTTCATCAAGACCATCTGCTTCACGTGCTTCTACATCTCGAGGTGAGTCAACTCAGACTCAAGAGCAGTTATTACAGAAGATGATGACTCATATCCACTTTACTGCTGATAAACTTCAAAATCTAGAGCAATTTGCTAAGCATATAAATAGGTATAACAGGAGAAAAAGAGACTTTTAGGAGAAATTATACCCAACTCTGGAGGGCCTGACTAGAGGTGACCCAGGACTAGTATTTTCTCAATATCCTCATTATCCTGACTATGAGCCTAAAGAAAAATGGTATAGTGGAAATTCTGAGAGTAGAGAGGAGTAGAGATGAGAGATGATGTGTTGGACTTGATTTGGTTTGATGTATTGTTATGTTTGTGCTTTGTTATGAACTTTGTGATGTCGTACTGCTACAAATGCAGTTATGTGATGTGGTGGACTATGTTTTATGTTGTGTTTTGAATTTTTATGTTCCATTGTTGTTGTGATTGTTGTGTTAAATAGTATTTTGTTTTTAAAATTTTAGGGTAGTAACTGTTTTTGTTTAGTACTGTGATTTAGTTAGTTAGAAACTTAACTTAATTTCTTCTCTGTTATAAAGTAGAAAACCTTCCTAGCTTAGATCTTAAACTTAAAATTCATAAACTGCTACTCTGTATTTTTCTTTTATCATGTTAATGTGTTGTTTGCTTTTATACCCACTGTTTAGAAGTTTATTGAATCTCTACATGTTAAAATAAAATAAATTGTTAGAAAATTTTATCAAAATTAATTTTAAACCTGTCTTTAGTTTTATACTTGTATAATTATGATGTAAAAATTTTTGTTAGCATGTTATTTCAATTTTCATTCCTGCCTATATAATTATCTGATGCTAAATTGTTTAATATGTTAAAAAAATTACTTTTGGGGGAGGGATGAAAAACATTTTCAAAACTTGAATTTTATTTGTTCTCAAATGAACTACAAATTAATTTGAATTTTAAAAGAAAATTTTATTATGTATATGAAGTTATATTAGGGAAGTAAAATTTGATTTTAGAAATGAGTAAGAAAATTTAGTTAACATTTTCAGTAAAGAAGAAAAATTTAAGTTAAAAATTTTTAGTATAGAAAATGATTAATATAAGTGACTATCTTTAGTAAGAAAAATTGTACTTTTGAAAATTTAGATAATTTAGAATTTTATTTTTAATACTTAAATTTATTTTATTAAAATGATTTTCAAACTATTATTATATTTATAAGTAAAAGTTTTATATCAAGACTTTACTTTAGGAAAGGAGAAGTGGAATTCAAAATCATTAAAGACATATCCAGATATAGTAATCCTTGCCTGAAAAAAGAAAAAGAAGAAGAAAAAGAAAAAGAAAAAGAAAAAGAAAAAGAAAAAGAAAAAGAAAAAGAAAAAGAAAAAGAAAAAGAAAAAGAAAAAGAAAAAGAAAAGAAAA
>NW_018252544.1:5574-10774 GCF_001263595.1 Phalaenopsis equestris
TATATATATATATATATGTATATATATATGTAGGTTGTCTCCCACAAAACGCTTGGTTTAACGTAGTCAGACCGATGTACCAATTTTTAATCAGGATGACTCAACATCAAAATTTCTTTAAACTACGACATGCACCCTTCATAATAATGTTTCAATCGATGCCTATTAACTTTAAATATCTTTCTAATTTTAGGATGTTTAATAACTATAGTTCCATAATGATAGACTTTAATCAATTTAAATAGTCCTAACTATCTAGACTTCAATTTTTATGGAAATAATCTCAATCTAATTTATATAATAGAACTTCTTGTCCAGGTTTAAATTTTTTTTTTATAATCTTCCCATCATGTCTTATTTTTATTTTCTTTTTATAGATTTTTGCACTATCATAAGCTTCATTTCTTAACTCCTCAAGTTCATTCAGTTGCAAAAATCTTTTCTCACTAACATCTTTTAGATTAAATCTAAATTCATTAATAGCACAAAATGCTTTATGCTCCAATTCTACTGGTAAGTGGCATGTTTTTCCAAAAATAAGTCTATATGTGGACATTCCAATAAGAGTCTTATAAGCAGTTCTGTATGCTCATAGTGCAATATCTAATCTAGTAGACCAATCCAATTTATAAAGATTTATAACTTTTTCTAAAATTCATTTTATTTCACGATTTTAAATCTCTACTAGACCGCTCGTTTGGGGATGATAAGCAGTAGAGAATCTATGCATAATATCATATTTTTTAATCATTTTCTCGATTATCTTATTCTTAAAATGGGAACCTCCATCTGTAATAATCACTCTTGGCATTCCATATCTTGTAAAAATATTTTTTATATAAAATTTTTAAAACACTCTGAGCATCCCATTTAGGAACAACAATAGCGTCAATTCATTTGGACATATAATCAACAAGAAGTAAAATATATAAATTTACAAATGAAGGCATAAATTGTCTCATAAAATCTAATCCCCACACATCAAAATTTTCAACTTCCACTGTGTAATTTAGAGACATTTCATTTCTTCTAGAAATATTTCCTATTCGCTGACATCGATCGTATGTTTTAATATAATCATTAACATCTCTAAAGAGAGTTGGCCAATAAAATTCAGCTTGCAAAATTTTATATGCAGTTCTATTTATTCAAAAATGTCATCCAAATTCAAAATCATGATATCTTTCAATTATTTGTTGAGTTTCTTCATAAGACAGACACCTTCTAATAATTAGATCTTTACACCGTTTACATAAATAATGTTCTTCCAAGAAATAAAATTTTGAACCATAAATAAATTTAATTAATTTTTGATTCTTTACATCTAGTGGTAGAGTATCACTCACAATATAATTTACTATATCAGCATAGTACGGTATATTCTTTATATCAATATTATACAATTGTTCATCAGGGAAAGTTTCTAAAATTTTATTTGCAAAATTAGTCAATATTTCTTCAATATTTAATCAATATTTCTTGTTCTGGTCTAGACAAATGATCAGGTATTTGATTATCAGTTCCCTTTCTATCTACTACCACTAAATTAAACTCTTGTAGCAGATGTATCCATCTAATTAATCTCAGTTTAGCATCCTTCTTTTGCATCAAATATTTGATAGCAGAATGGTCTGTATGAACTATACATTTAGCTCCAATTAAGCAAGGTCTAAACTTATCAAAGGCATAGACAATAGCTAATAACTCTCTTTGATTAGTGGTGTAATTAATTTAGCATCATTTAGAGTTTTACTAGCATAATATATTACTTTAAAAACTTTTTCAAATTATTGCCCTAAAATAACTCTAATAGTGATCTCGGTGAAATATAGTTGTGTAAAATTTATAAAATTCACTCCGCTTTACAATGGTGCCAAAAACTTGATGTGGTATTTTATTAATAATAACTTTAAGCACTTAAGATTGGGATTCTATGCAAGTATATGTATCTTTATCAAGTAATATAAAACTTTTTGTTTAAGTCCCAAATATCGATCCCACGGGGAAGGTTTAAATTTGAAATGATTGATAAATTATCTAAGAAATTCACAAAAATCAAAAGAAAATACTGTCATTAATTTTGAATGTGTAAGATGCTAACAAAACTAAATTATTAACTACTAACAAAACTTAAATGCAGAGTTTAAAACAGTAATTACTAAACTATGTTTATGTGATGAAGTTTTCTAATATGAAAATACATCTGTCCCACTACAATGAGTTTTTTGGTGAAATGAGATGAGATAAATGGTTTTAATATGTGTTGTGCTAAATAGGAGCAATTTTAATTCTCTACCCCGATTCAGTATTATAGAAAATCATTGGTTAATCTTAGGCTTAGTCCCTAAATCTGTGGCTAGGCTAGGAGGATACTAGCTCCCACTCCAGAGCTCCCACTTCCCTTCCTCTGAAGGCTAACTCTCACTTTAGATTTTAAACATTAAGATCAAATTGGCGATGTTTATTCTATCATCCTAAAAATATCTCCAATTCTACACCCAAAAAAGTATATTTCCATATTTATTTGCACTTAATTCCATAAACAAAACACTCCTTCATGGACATAAATGTGATTCTCACTCTGTTGTAGAACTCATACTCCATTTCCTAAATCATTTGTTTCACAACATATTTTAACAATTCAATTGGCTAGATTGAAAAGTAAATTAAGAGCAGAGTTGAAAAACCATCACAATTTATTTTAAATTTTATCATTGGGACATCTAAATTATCTCTTCATTTCATCATATCTCAGAGTAAGGAGAAAGATAAAGGAATCTATTCATACTTCATGAGAAAGATACAACAAAACACAAATTTCAAAAAATAATAATAAACAAAAAATACTTATCTGAAACACTTTTTCAAAGCAAATCCCTTGTAGCCTCTCTTAGGAAATGTACGAAGAAAAAATCTCTCACTACTCTTCCTCTACAACACTTCTTAGATAATAATTCACACTTAAACTCACCACAAAAACTCAAAACTATAAAGACAATAACTAATTAATGGTGTGGAATGTAGGCGTGCGAAGAGGAAACTAAGTGAGTGGAAGAATATGAAATGGTACAAAGGGTTGGTTTCTGATCAAATTTTGACCCTAAACAGAGCCTAGGGTTGGTTCCCCAATAGGTGCATCCAAAAACTCTTCAAAAAGCATCCAAATTCATCAAATCTTATAGAAATAGGGCTTGCACCGACACTGATGCCATCGACGCCCATTCTGGCACCGATTTAATCTACCTTCTCTGTCAAATAGTGCCCAGTCTGGCACCGTCGATGCTAAACATTTTTTTAAATTCTCTATTTTGACTCCAAATTTCATCCTTTTTGCTTTCTTTCTGCTCGAAGTCCTAAAAATCAACAGCCTGTAATAAAACATAAGAAAATACCTTCCATTAAGCGCAATATCACAAAAAATGAATATAAAATATGGGTCTAAAACTACATATATTTTTGGTGTATCTGGTAGAGAATTAAAACTGCTGCTATTCGACACAATACAAATTCAAACCATTTATCTCTCTCATTTAACCAACAACTGATTGTAGTGGGAAATTCCATATCTTAGTTTACTATATATGATAGCATCACTTAAGAAAAATTTAAAATAACTCCAGTTAATACTAAAGGTATAAGAATATGTAGCAGTCAAGTCTAAGATTTTTATTCTATATTCTTTTCAATGAAAAATGAAAATTGCTCATATTAAAGCCACTTAGAGTATCCATATGAAAAATAACTTCATGAAACTTTACTAATAAGAATGCTAATACAAAAATATATGTTTATAAAATGTAGCCAAGCCTTCTTCTTTAAGTTGATTCAAGTGAAACTAATTTTTCATTAGGCATCTCCTCGAGCTTCTTCTCACATCTTTCTTCTTTTCTTTTCTTTTCTTTTTCTTTTCAGAATCATTTTTAATCCTTTTTCTTTTCTTTATATTCTTTTTCTTCTTTTTCTTTTCAGGTTCATTTTCAATTCTTTTTCTTTTCTTTTTTTTATGTGAGGATTATTATTTCTAAATAGAATTTAATGATTTTGAACTTCACTATCCTCTTCTTAAAGTTAAAAATTTTTTACATTCCTTCACTTTATAAATTTATATTAGCTTTAAAGATCTTTTCATAAAGTTATAATCTTTTCTTCTTACATGAATCTCTAAGATTTTTAATACTTCAAAAATACAAATTCCTTTACTTAAAATAGAAAAACATAGTCTTATTTTGTCATACCAAATATCTTACTCTATAAAATTAACCTTTATTATTTAAAAAATTGTATTTAAGTTTACTATATTTTTAGAAACATAAATATAGTTATCTAAAGTTACCCTCTAATACAAAATGTCATGTTAAATTTTTAAAATATTTTGAAAATATGACTAATTGAGGACAAATAAAATTAAGTCTCTTTTCTTTAAAAAGGAATTTTTATTTCCCCCCAAACTTATATTTTTTTAAAGATTTTAAATGAAAAACTGAAAAATAAAGGGTGAAAGAAAACAGTTAATACAAAAAGAAAAGGAAAATCTGTTTAAGGTTCTGATTTGAAATTTAATTCTGAAATATTGTAAGTGCTAATATGAGAAGCTGTAAGACATAAAACATTAAATAGCACATAATACATATAAAATTTGTCTGAGAAAGCGTTAACTACAAATACATTCAACAAAGTACTAAAAACTAATAACTTCAAGCAGTTTCACAAATTTACAGTTCACAACACAGCAAACAACAAAAATAAAGTTTCACAGTTCACAAACAAACAGTTTCAACAATAAAGTACAACTAAACATAAAAATAAACTAAAATCTAACACACATATCATCAATCATCATCTTCTTCTTCTTCTTCCACATCCAAATTATGCTGCTGATATGGATTAAAAATAGGGTGAGTAGGAAACTGAACTGAGTGTTCACCCTTCATATACTTTACCATTGCATCATCATAAGCAGCATCATATTTTAACTTGTGTCTTATCAAATCATCATTATGAGCATGTCTGGCCTCCATATTTTCCATTCTAATATCCAATCTCAAGATATCTCATTGTTGATCATCATTTGCTCCATAATTTCATGGATAGTATGGGTACTATAAGTACTTGAGGTAGAAGGAATATCCCTGGTCCTACTTCCAAATCTCCATCCAACATGAGATTCATAAGTCCTTATATTGGCAGGCCCAAGAGGTTT
>NW_018252544.1:11188-17441 GCF_001263595.1 Phalaenopsis equestris
ACATAGAACTCCATCACTACACAGCTATCGGATCGGCAGTAAAGTAGCAAAACTTCTCCCACTGCTGAACATTGATTAATCTCTCGACTTCGCCTCCTGGATTTTTAAATCCTCGATCCAAAATCACTTTTTTAGACGTAAGTAGACTATTGAAGCAAATTTTGGCCTTGTAGTTGACAAACTTTTTGTCATCAAAATCTACATTTCGCTTTCCTTTGCTCATTGGTAAATCTACAAAAATTTGATAAAATCCAAATAAATTCCCAAAAATTCTGAAAATCACAATGTGGAATGTTTTAAACTCAAATCTACTAAGTAAGAGTTCTTTACCGAAGAATTTCTTAAAATTTTGGATCTCGGCAATGTAAGATAAATCCTTAGTGAAAATAAAAAATTTTGAGTTCAAAGTGTAGCTCTTACCTAAAGAAGATGAAATCCAAACTTTGTTTGCCTTAACATTGCCTCAAATTCAAGTAATACCAAGCCACAGGTGCAAAAATGGAGGTTGAAGGTGAAGTGGACTATTAAAGCAAATGTTGGCCTTGTAGTTGACAAACTTTTCGTCATCAAAATCTACATTTCTCTTTCCTTTGCTCATTTTAGGTGCATGGTAAATCTACAAAAAATTGATAAAATCCAAATAAATTCCCAAAAATTTTGAAAATCACAATGTGGAATGTCTTAAACTTAAATCTACTAAGTAAGAGTTCTTCACCGACTAAATTCTTAAAATTTTGGATCTTGGTAATGTAAGATAAATCCTTGGTGAAAATTAAAAATTTTGAGTTCAAAGTGTAGCTCTTACCTAAAGAAGATGAAATCCAAACTTTATTTGCCTTAAAATTACCTCAAATTCAAGTAATAGCAAGCCACAGGTGCAAAAATGGAGGTTGAAGGTGAAGTAGACTATGGAAGAAAATGTTGGCCTTGTAGTTGACAAACTTTTTGTCATTAAAATCTACATTTCTCTTTCCTTTGCTCATTTTAGGTGTCATGGTAAATCTACAAAAATTTGATAAAATCCAAATAAATTCCTAAAAATTATGAAAATCACAATGTGGAATGTTTTAAACTTAAATCTACTAAGTAAGAGTTCTTCACCAAATAATTTCTTAAGATTTTTGATCTCGGCAATGTAAGATAAATCCTTGGGGAAAATTAAAAATTTTGAGTTTAAAGTGTAGCTCTTACCTAAGGAAGATGAAATCCAAACTTTGTTTGCCTTAAAATTGCCTTAAATTCAAGTAATAGCAAGCCACAGGTGCAAAAATGGAGGTTGAACGTGACTCAAAGGTTAACAATGGTGTTTTACTGTGCAAATTGCGAATTTTAAGGTTGTTTGGGTCTGTTCGGGTAGAGGGCGCTGTCGGCGCCCATGCCGTCAGCGCTAGTGGCCAGAAAATCATATTTTTATTTTTTTTTGTTCAAATTAAAATTTTATCTTAATTTACTCCAAAGTTTATTTAGTTTTTTTTTAACCTAATTTTCATCTAAAAATAATTCACAAGCAAGTAATTTCACAAACAACGCCAAACTATCTTTTATTTATGAAAATACACTTTTTACAAATACATTTTTCTAATCATACTTCCACACCCTTAAAGCAAACTAAATTATAATTTAGTGTTGAAATCAAGCCACAACACTAACACGCTGACACAAAACTATGCACACAAATAGAGTTCTAAAGCAAAGTGAAGTAAATCAAATCCACACAATTACATTAAAAACATAAGTATTTTAAACTAGTAAGAAGTCAAACTCCTTCAATTATTTCGCCCCATCTTCAATGTTTTCTCCTCCTCTAATATCTCTCATAGACTGGTAATGAACATACAAATTATAGAAGGGTCGATACGGGAATCGATCAGCCAAATTTTCATCGATCTGTCCATTTTTATTAAACAAATGTACACTTCAATTGTTTCAGTATGATCAAAGTTCTCTTTCATTCTCCAATCTAGGAGATCAAAAAGGTAGTTAAGATTTCCTATTACGTACGTAATACTCCGAAGTTCTCTTTTTATTTCCTTCATTCTCTTCTCCAAATATATTGAACTTCCAACTACTTGTGGCATCAATGGTGTTGAAGGATGTGATGAATGATCCATGATAATATCTAATGTTTCATTTCCATTCCCTATATAATTGCCATCAATAGGAATCATGGGCTCCCATGGTAATAAAGCTTTCTCCCAACTTTCATATGGAACTTGAGATTGACTGCTGATACGCTTAAAAACGACAACTTTTTCATATATATTTCATGCTCAATTTTAATAATTTTTAATGATATTACACTTTAAAGGAAGTTATTTTGCATATTTTTAGTTTCAGGGACAAGAAATGGAGTTTTGGAAAAAAGAAGCAAAAACGGTGCAATTTGGAGCAAAAAATGAGCAAGAAAGAAAATTTTCTCCTGTCACATTTTGATATGTCTTTCTATGCTTAATCCCTTTTACACTTCTCACACTTTTTTGAATGAAATTACACTTTAAAGGAAGGTTGTTTTTATGCTTATTTTAGTTCTATCTGTTAGGAATGCAACGCAACTGAAATGGGACGAAACGGAGCTAAAACGGAGTCAAACAAAGCAAAATGGTGGAGCTACGCCGAAGGGGCTAGAACCGGCGCCGACAGTGCCAGTGTGCTGAAAATGATGCCTAAATGGCACCAATAATGTCCAAAATGGTGTCTACAGTGGCCGAGATAGTTTGGATGCAATCTTAGGTGAATTTCTAGAAGATTCAACGTATTTGGACGCTTTTTGGAACGTTGCTTGAGACATCTCTTGGGAAATTTATCCCTACACTATAATAGAGTTATTTTATGTTATAAAAAGTGGTGTGTGTGAGTGGAAAAATGTGGAGAATATTTAGAGATCCTAGAGTAGGAGTAAAAATGTAGATTTCTACTTTTTTTGGAGATATTGGTGAGGGGATTTTGAGAGAATTTGAAAGAGAATGTTCTAACATTGCATGGATCAACGAGAGACTTTGTGAGAGAGATTTTCATCTTTCTTTCAAATGAAAAAAGTTAAGTATTGTGTTTTTCATTATCTTATGATTTTGTAAACACCTATCTAGTAGATTTTCTTTGATTTAATGAAGTTTTTCGTTGTGTTTTCTTCGTGTTTTGGGATGCGTTTCTCTTACTCTTTCTTCCTTTTTGGAAATAGTGGCATCAGAAGATTAAGTCATTATTTTCCTTTTACTTTTCTTTTGGAATGAGTAGGATTCGGGTTTAGAATATGCAGGCTAGAAGAAGTTTTAATTATAAATTGTGATGGTTTTTCAACTTTGCTCTTAATTTACTTTTCGATCTGACCAATTGAATTGTTAAAATATGTTGTGAAACATATGATATGGGAAATAAAGTATGAGTTCTACAACAGAGTGAAAATCACATTTAAGTCCATGAAGGGAAAGCAAGTGTGAGCTCTGGAGTGGGGGCCAGTATCCTCCGAGCCTAGCCATGAATTTAGGAACTAAACCTAAGATTAGCAATAATTTTCTATAACACTGAACCAGGGTAGAGAATTAAATTTCCTCTTATTTGGCACAGTACAAATTTAAACCATTTATCTCATCTCATTTCACCAAAAAGCTTATTGTAGTGGAAAATATGCTTTTTCATATTAGAAAACTTCATCATCCTTCTTTTTTGGAAATAGTAGCCTGAGAAGATTATGTCATTATTTTCTTTTTACTTTTCTTTTGCGATGAGTAGGATTCATGTTTAGGATATTGGGATGCATGCTAGAAGAAGTTTTAATTAGACTAAAATTAATAGACTGGAATTTGACTAAGGACATCTTTCCTCGCTTCCTCGTGGGTTTGATATTGGGGGCTGAATCAGAAAGTCCTATATTACTTGAAACGATACGTGCACTTGTGTAGAACCCATAGTGTGTGAACTGTTTGCTATATTTCTTAATTTTTCAATTTTGTATATTAGCTGCTAAATATAAATTGGGTCAAGTTTTTTATCGTCTTCTGAAAGCTAAATTACTGCGTAATTATGGGTCGGGTCAAGTTTTTGGCACCATCTCAGGGGTATTGAATTGACATAAAACACGCAAAAAAACAACACGCACTAGGGGCGCATCAACTGCAAAGTAGGAAAATTGTGGAAGAATGCCCCAGTCCATATATTGGACCATTCATAGTAATACCCATAACATATTTGAAAATAATTGACCCCACATCAATAGGTTTTTCTATTTTTCTATTTGAATGTCATTGCTGGGTAAGCTTCGATAAGAACTTTAGGAGAATTTTAGTTGAAGTAATTAGGCTTGGACTTGGAAAACTGTATTGTCGTAAAAACTATTTTTTTGTGTAAAGTTTTTTTTTTGTATGAAAAAGTGTTGTGAAAAAACTTTTTGTGTCAAAAATAAGTTGTTTGTGAAATTGTTTTATTGTGTTAAATATATCTTTTATTTTATTTGTTTAATTGTTAATGTATTATTTGTTGTGTTTCGTATGTGAAATAAATGATCCGTAGGACTTCTGCCTTATGATCCAAAGTTTCATGTAAGAAGTTTTCAATAATGAAAGTTGATTTTAGAGTTAAGTTATTTGGTACAAAAGAAAAAGACTATGCTTTTTCTATTTAAAGTAAAGAAAATTGTATTTTTAAAGTATTAAGAATCTTAGAGTTTCATGTAGGAAGAAAAGAATGAGACTTTATGAAAAATCTTCAAAGCTAATATTAATTTATAAAGTGAAGGAATGTGAGAAGTTTTTAACTTTAAAAAGAGAATAGTGAAGTTCAAAATTATTAAAGGCTATCTAGATATAATAATCCTCACATGAGAAGAAAAAAAAGGATTAAAAAATGATCCTAAAAGAAAAAAAAAAGAAAAAGAAAATAAGATGAAAGAAAAGTATGTGAGGAGAATCTTGAGGAGATGCCTAATCAAAAATTGGCTTCACTTAAATCAACTTGAGGCAGAAGGCTTTATTACATTTTTTAAACTTGTAATTGAGTGTTAGTAACCTTACTAATAAAGTTCTCATGAAGTTCTTTTTCATATGGCTTTTTTAGTGACTTTTATATGACAAATTACAATTCTTTTTGAAATGAATAGAGAATCAGAAATTTTAGACTTGACAACTAGATGTTCTTATACTTTTAATTTAGAACTTAAGTTGTTAAAAATTTTCTTAAGTTGTACTATTATATTTAGTAGACAAAATTATAGAAATTTAGAAGTTGATCTGTCTACATTAGTCATAACTTTTATGTAGTAAATGTGTTACTTGAGGACAAGTAAACAGGTAACAGTTAAGTTTGGATGATTTTGATACGCTTAAAAAATGACTTCTTTTTCATATATATTTTATGCTCAATTTTAATGATTTTTAAAGATATTATACTTTAAAGGACGTTATTTTGTATATTTTTTGTTTCAGAGACAAGAAATTGAGTTTTGGAGAAAAAAATCAAAAACGGTGCAAATTGGAGCAAAAACGAGCAAGAAAGAAAATTATGTCCTCGCAAATTTCGATATATCTTTCTATGCTTAATATATTTTACACTTCTCACATGTTTTGAATGAAATTAAACTTTTAAAAAAGGTTATTTTGTTACACTTTAAAGGAAAGTTTTTTTAATGTTTATTTTGAAGGTATATCTATTAGGAATGCAACACAACTGAAACGGGATGAAACAGAGCTAAAATGGAGCCAAACGAAGCAAAATGGTGAAGCTGCACAGGGTGGGTGCCAACAGTTCCATAGTATAGAAAATAATGCCTAAACAGTGTCGACAGCACCCAAGAGAGTTTGTACGTGATCCTGGGCAAATTTCCAGAAGATATAATGTATTTGGACACATTTTGGAAGGATGCTTGGGCATCTCTTGGGAAATTTATCCCTACACTATAATAGAGTTCTTTGATGTTAGAAAAAGTGGTGTGCGTGAATGGAAAAATGTAGAGAATGTTTAGAGATCTTATAATAGGAGTAGAAATGTAGATTTCTACCTTTTTGGAGAGATTGGTGAGGGGATTTTGAGAGAATCTGTAAGGGAATGTTCTAGCATTGCATGGATCAGCGTGAGACTTTGTGGGAGAGATTTTTATCTTTCTTTCAAGAATTTTAAATATTGTGTTCTTCATTATTTTATGATTTTGTAAATACTTATCTAGTGGATTTCTTTGATTTAATGAAGTTTTTCGTTGTGTTTCCTTGATGCTTTGTGAAGTATTTCTCTTACTCTTTCTTCTTTTTTGGAAATAGTGGCATGA
>NW_018252544.1:17600-37371 GCF_001263595.1 Phalaenopsis equestris
AATCTTGTATTATATAATAAAACTTCTTGTCAAAGTTCAAACTTCTTCTTAATAATATTCCGATCATGCCATATTTTCATTTTCTCCTCATAAATTTTTGCATTATCATTTGCTTCATTTCTAATCTCCTCAAGTTCATTGAGTTGCAATAATCTTTTCTCACCAGCATCTTTTAGATTAAAATTAAATTCCTTAATAGCCCAAAATGCTTTATGCTCTAATTCTACAAGTAAGTGACATGTTTTTCCAAATATCAGTCTGTATGGGGAAATTTCTATAAGAGTCTTATAAGCAGATCAATCTAATTTGTAATGATTTACAGCCTTTTCTAAAATGTGTTTAATTTCGTGATTTGATATCTTTGCTAGACCACTAGTCTGAGGATGATAAGCAATAGAGAATCTATGCATAATATCATATTTCTTAATTAATTTTTCGATTCTCTTATTCCTAAAATGAGATCCTCCATCAGTAATAATTACTCCCGGCATTCCATATCTTTAAAAATTTAGAAATTCTTCGAGCATCACATTTAGGTAAAGCAACTGCTTTAATCCATTAAGACATAATCAACAAGAAATAATATATATAAGTTTCCAAATGAAGGCATAAATGGTCCCGTAAAATCTAATCCCCACACATCAAAAATTTTAACTTCTAAAGTGTAATTTTGAGGCATTTCGTTTCTTCTAAAAATATTTTCTGCTTGCTGACATCGATCACATGTTTTAATATATTCATTAACATCTCTAAAAAGAATAGGCCAATAAAATCCAGCTTGCAAAATTTTATAAGCAATTCTCTTTGTTCTAAAATGTCCTCCAAATTCAGAATCATGTCATCTTTTAATTATTTGTTGAGTTTCTTCAAAAGTCACACACCTTCTAATAATTATATTTTTACATTGTTTATATAAATATGGGTAATCCCAAAAATAGAATTTTGAATCATATTGAATCTGAATCATATATAAATTTCTTTAATTGTTGATTCTTAATATCAGGTGGTAGAATATCACTTACAATATAATTTATTATATCGGCATACCATAGTGTATCTATTTCATCAATACTATATAGTTGTTTATCAGGGAAATTTTCTAAAATTTCATCTACAAAATTAGTTAATATTTCTTTTTTTAGTCTGGAAAATTGATCATCGATTTGACTATCATTTCCCTTTCTATCAACTATATTAAAATCAAACTCTTACAATAGAAGTATCCATCTAATTAATCTTGGTTTAGCATCCTTCTTTTACATCAAGTATTTAATAGCAGAATGATCTGTATGCACTATACATTTAGTTCCAATTAAGTAAGTTCTGAATTCATCAAAGGCATAAACAACAACTAATAAATCTATTTCAGCAGTAGTGTAGTTAATTTGAGCATCATTTAGAGTTTTATTCGCATAATATATTACTTTAAAAACTTTGTTGTGTCTTTGTCCTAAAATAGCTCCTATAGCATAATCGCTAGTATCGCACATTATTTCAAGAGGTTTTTCCCAATCAGGTGAGACTATTATAGGTGCAGTTATTAATTTCTCTTTCAATAATTCAAATGCTTTTATGCAGTCCATTAAAATCAAAAATTTCGTTTCTTTTTGCTAAAAGTTGGCATAATGACTTAGTTATATAGTGTCTGTAGAAACCAGCATGTCCTAGAAATCTTCTTACCCCTCTGACCATAGTTGGTGGTGGTAATTTTTCAATAACTTGAACTTTTGCAGGATCTACTTCCATGTCATTTTCATAAATTTTATGCCCAAATTACAATTCCTCCTGCAACCATAAATTGACATTTTTCCCAATTTAGTACTAGGTTGATTTTTCACATAATTTCAACACTTTTTCTAAATTTTTTAAACATAATTCAATTGAAGTCCCGAACACAGAGAAATCATTCATAAATACTTCCATTCTATGTTCAATCAAATTACTATATATTGACATCATACATCTTTGAAATGTTGCAGATGCATTGCATAGTCCAAAAGGCATTCTACAAAAAGCAAATGTTCCATAAGGGCTTGTAAATGTTGTCTTGTCTTTGTCCTCAGGAGCAATTAGAATTTGATGATAACCGGTATATTCATCTAAAAAGCAGTAATATTTGTTTCCAATTAATCTATCCAACATTTGGTCTAGAATGGGTAAACGAAAGTGATCTTTCCTGGTGGTTATGTTTAATTTTCTATTCATGTTTAATTTTTCATGTTTAATTTTCTATAGTCTATACAAATCTGCCAACTAGTAACTCGACTTATTGGAATTAATTTTTTTTTCTCATTTACTTCAGCAGTCACTCCTCCTTTCTCTTCTGGAATGCAATGAATTAGGCTTACCCAAGCACTGTCTGAAATGAGATATATAATTCCAGCATCTAACCATTTTAAAATTTCTTTTTAATAATTTCTTTCATTATTGGGTTTAATCTCCTCTGAGGATCAGCTTTAGATTCTTATTGTTCATTTAATAGAATTCTGTGCATACAAATTGAAGGACTAATTCCTTTAATATCTGCTAAAGTCCATCCAAAAACCTTTCTATATCTTTTTAACATTTCTATTTATTATTGTTCTTAAATTTCAGTTAACTCAGAAGATACAATAACAGGCAATTTAGATGAATCTCATAAAAACACATATTTTAAATGAGTAGTAATACTTTCAGTTCAAGTTCAGGTGGTTTAATACTTGAAGGAATAAGATTTTTATTATCATTTTCCAAAAAATCTAAAGTTTCAAATTTGTCCTGAATATAATCTAATTTTTTTTCTTTTATTTCATCCTCATTTTCACTTTCTTCTTGCCTAAATTTTTTTTCAAACTTTTTCTTAAATTGCTCATTACTTAGATAATCAGTAACTTCCATCCTAAAACATTCATTATCTTTTTCTATTACAGGATATTTCATAGCTTTTGCAATATTAAATTTTACTTCTTGATTATTAACTCTCATTATTAATTCTCTTTTTGCACATCTATCATAGCTCTCTCTGTTGCAAGAAATGGTCTCCCCAAAATAATAGGAATCTCTTTATCTTCCTCCATATCTAACATTATAAAGTCTACAGGAAAAATAAATTTATCCACTAAATCACATAAGACTTTTCCATAAAACTTTACACCAATTGTACTAGGTACAGTAAAACTACCAGGATCTTTTAACTTTTCAGGAAGCTTTTTCTAAATAATAGCACTACACTCTTCACTAAGTGCAACAGTATCATGATTTGCAAACTTCATTTTCTTGTTTAGTATATCTTTCATAAATTTCACATAACTTGGCATTTGTTCCAAAGCTTCAATGAAAGGAATGTTTATCGTTAACATTTTAATGATTTCCAAAAATTTTATAAATTGTTTGTCTTTGTTCTTCTGCTTTAGTAGTTGAGGAAATGAAGGTAATGGTTTTTCTAGGGGAACTTGTGTTTGTTCATTTTCATTATGTTCATTTTTCATCTCTTCCTTCTCCTCATCAACATCAGTTTCTCTTTGGACTCTTGTTTCAACTTCTTTTTCACTTCGTAATTTAATAGCTTCAATTTGCTCCTTATTTTGATCTTTGGGATTAACTTCCACAGTACTTGGAAGATTTCCTGAAGGTCTGTGACTAAGTGCAGTAGTAATATGTCCTAATTGATTTTCAATATTTCTAATAGCAGTTCCTTGATTTTGTATTTGGTTTCTCATATTCAACATTACCTCTTCCATCGTTAACTTCTTTTCCTTAACTTGTGGATTAGGGTTAGAGTTAAATCTAGGAGGATAATAAGGTCGATAATTAGGATTTCCTTGGTTGTTTAAATTTCCCGATGGGTTCATTGAATTGTTATAATTATTCCAACTAAAATTAGGGTGATTTTTCTATCCAAGGTTGAAATAGTTAGAATAAGGATTATTAGTTTGATTATTAATAGCATTCAAAGTTTCATAAGATGATTGAGTATCAATTATCTATCCTAGTGAATTTTTCTCTAATACTGGTGGTATTTGAGAATAGTTCACTCCAATTTGATCAATCTTTTTTGATATAGCAACACAGCAATCTACGAAGCTAACATAGATATTACATCAGAATCATGGATACTAGATGCTCTCTTAGAATTTACCCATTCAGAGGGCCATTAAAAATTGTTAGTAGTCATTTCTTCTATTAAAGAGTATGTTTCATCAAAAGGTTTTGACATTAAAGATCTGCCAACAACAGCATCTATAATAGATCTAAGTGATCCTACTAATCCATTGTAAAAAGTTTGAATAATTAACTAATCTGGTAAAGCATGGTGTGGACATTTTCTAAGGAGCTCCTTAAATCTTTCTCAGGCTTCCTATATCAACTCCCCTTCAAACTGATAAAAATATGTAATATTGTTTCTAAGCTTAGCGGTTTTCAAGGGTGGAAAATATTTAGCCAAGAATTTTTTTGATAGTTCTCCCTAAGTTCTAATAGATTCATGTGCTAATGAATTTAACCAAGCTTTAGCTTTATACCTTAATGAAAAAGAGAAAAAGTCTAAGCCTCACAGCGTTATTAGACACTCCGTCATATTTAAAAGTAGCACAAATTTTAAGAAAACTAGCAAGATGTAAGTTAGGATCTTCAGTAGGTGTTCCTCTAAACTGATTATTTTGTACCATTTGGATAATAGCAAGTTTAAGCTCAAATGAAATAGCCAGTAACATCAGGATTTTGAATAGTCAAGTGAAGTTCATCAGATGTAGGATTAGCATAATCTTTTAAATGTCTTTCTTAATTCTCATTTATTTGATTATCTAAGTTATTTGTCATTTCGTTCAAATTTCTATTTTTTTTTGTTGTTTTCAATTTTTTCTAATAGTACATTCTATTCTAAATCATAAGGTACTAAACCTTCAGATCCAATACTACGCATAAACAAATATAATGAGCAAAAAATTCTTAAAAGTACTCTTAAATTCCAAAAATTATATTATTATTTTTTTATGATTTTTAATTTTTAAAAATTTTTTTCTTTTTGTATTATATTTTATTTTCTTTCTCGATAAATTTCTAATTTACCAAATTTATTTAATTTAAAGTTACCTTCCCTATCAACGGCGTCAAAAACTTGATCTTGAAATTATAGATGTGTAAAATTAATAAAGTTGACTTCGCTTTGCAGCGACGCCAAAAACTTGATTTGTTATTTAGGAATAAGAAGTTAAAGCAATTTATGTTTGGATTCTATGCAAGTATACATATCGTTATCAAGTAATACAAGACTTTCTAATTAAGCCCCAAATATCGATCCCACGAGGAAGGTGTAAATTCATAATGAAAATTTAAATCATGAAATTCACAATGATAAAGAAAATCTACTACACTAAATTTCAAATGTTTAGGATGCTAACAGAAATAAATTACCAAGTACAAGCGAAACTGTAAAGAAAAGCTAAACAATTACTACCAAACTATATTTTTGTGATGAAGTTATCAAATATGAGAAATCATCTTTCCAACTACAATGAGTTTTTGGTTAAATGAGAGAGATAAATAGTTTTAATTTGTCTTGTGTAAAATAGGAGCAATTTTAATTCTCTGCCCTCAGTCAAGTGTTATAGAGAATTGTTGGCTAATCTTTGGATTAGTCTCTAAATCCGTGGTTAGGCTGGGAGGATACTGACTCTCACTCCAAAGGTCTCACTTCCCTTCCCCTGAAGGCTAACTCTGGCTTTAGTTCTTAAACACTAAGACCAAATTGGAGATTTTAGTCTGTCACCCTAGAATCTCCAATTCTTCGCTTTGTAATATATATTTCCTTATTTATATGCACCCAATTCCATGAATAAACACTCCTTCATGGAATCAAATGTGATTCTCACTTTGTTGTAAACTCATACTCTATTTCCCGGATAGTATGTTTTGCAACAGATGTTAACATTTCAATTGGCCAAATCAAAAATTAAATAAAGAACGGAGTGAAGAAATCATCACAATTTATTTTATATTTTGAAATTGGCACATCCAAATTATCTTTTTATTTCACCATATCTCAGAGAAGGGAGAAAGATAGAAAACTTCTCATACCTCATGAGAAAGATGTGACAAAATACGAATTTCAAAAATAAAAGAAAGTTTATACAATAATAATAAAGAAACACCACTTATCTTTAACTCTTTCTTAAAGCAAATCTAAAGCAACTCCTCTTAGACTCTTTCTCTCTTTACAAGACTCTTGATTCTCTCTTTGAAGATGTAAGGAAGAAGAAATCTCTCACTTCTCTCCCTCTCTAACAACTCTTAGGAGAAATCACACTTAGACTCACCACACTACACAATACACACAATGGAACACTAAAGGAAACTCAATGACACAATAACGAACTCCTTTTATGATCAATTTCCACTCTAAATAGAGCAAAATATTTTTTTTCCAAGAGGTGTATCAAATAACTCTTCAAAAAGCTTCCAAATTTATCAAATTTTCTAGATTTTTTCCCTGCACTGACTTCAGCGTTGTCGGCACCCACGATGGTGTCGTCGGCGCCCATGGCTTGAATTAAATTTATGCTCTTTATCAAATTTCCTCATCGGCATCCATCGGCACTGAGTATTTCTCTCCAAAATACTATTTTGACTCCTAATTTCATCCTTTTTGTTTCATTTTTGCTTCAAGTGCTAAAAATTATCAACCTGCAATAAAACATGAAAAATACATGCCTTTAAAGTACAATATCACCAAAAATGAGTATAAAATATAAGTCTAAAAATGCATATATTTTTGGCGCATCAGATATCGACTACCACTCCAGAGCTCTCACTACTGCCTTCTCTGAGGGCTAATAATCAACTGGACAAAATTGGAGATTTTAATCTATCACCTTAAATTTTCTAATTCTTCATCCAACAAAGTATATTTTCCTATTTATTTGCACTTAAATCTAAGGATGACATACTATCTCATGAAATCAAATGTGATTCTCCCCCTGTTGTGGAAATCATACCCCTTTTCAGAACATATACTTCTCAATATGTTTTAATATTTCAATTGGCCAGATTGAAAAGTAAACAAAGATTGGAGTTCAAATCATCACAAATTTATAACATTTAAATTGTAGAAAATAAAATGAATTCTTCACAAAACCATTTCTCAAAGTAGAGAGAAGGATAAAGAAGATTACTCAGAAATCATGAGAACGATACAACAAAAAATGAATTTCATATATAAAAACAAGTTTACAAAATAAAAGCAATAAAAGACAAAACTTATCTCACAATCCTTCCCAAGCAAATCCCTAGAAGTTCTCTCCAAGTCTTTCTCTCATTACAAGCACTCTCAATTCTCTCTTAGAATTGTAATGAAGAAGAACTCTCTCACCTTCTCTCTCCTCTTACAACCATGGAAGAAAATCTCCTCTCCTTGCCTTTCAATCCACCACCATCTTGCCTTTTCATCCCCCTTCCAACTCTCTCTCAACTCTTTCAAGTCTCCGTCTTTTATTTTGGACTACCTCCTTTCAAAAAGAATTTAAAATTCCCTCCAATAGTCAACTCTTTTGAATTCAAAAAATGTGTAATTTGATCCAAGAGACATATCCCTTCATAAAAGAGCCTTCCAAAGTTTTTAGATGTATTGAATCACTCCAATAGGTGTGTAGAACAAGTGTCCCTTTAAAAATTTGTGCAAAATTTGTCTCAAACTACTTTAATCCGCAAAAAGTCATCTCTAGGGCATCATGCGCCAAATCTGGGCATCATGCGCCAGCTGTCTGGATTTTGGCGCATCATGTGCCATAATTCCAAAATTGGTTGTTTTGGCTCCAAATTTCGTCCTTTTTGCAATTTTTTTCCAAGTTCCTAAAAATGATATACCTGCAACAAAAACATAAAAATGTCATTCTTTAAAGTGTAATATCACCAAAAATAAGCATAACATATGTACTTAAAATAATATATTAATTTGGTGTATCACTACAGTCTCATTCATGAAATCAATATGTGATTCTAACCATTTTTTGGCTGAGACAATGTCATCTTGGATCTTACATGTTCTCATAATCGGTATTAACATCTTAATTGGCCAAATCAAGAAGTAAATGACGTGCAAGTTTTCAAATCATCACAGCTTCTTCCAACATTGAAGTCTAATACTTCACACAACATACTTTAAACACTTAATCACTTATCATTTTAAGGAAAAAGATAAATAAAACTACTCAAAATTCATGGAGAAAATACAACCACACATAAGTTTAAAAGTAGAAATCATGCACATAAACAAGAAATCTTGATTAAACTAAAGTGTAGTCACAAAGAAAAACACTTATTTTAAATCCTCTCCACCAAATGTCTTGAAGTTCCTCTGGATTCTCTTCCTTCAGTCACAATACAAACTAAAGCTCAAAATAAAAGGAAAGGTGGTAGGTGGCGGCGACTGCTTGGATGAATGATGGCTGTAAAATGTGATGGGTGGTTGACCTCTTGTCTTGATGATCCAAGTTTTCTTTAATAAAAATCCAAAAGGTGCATTGGTGCCCCTTCAAAATGTGTGTCCATTCAACAAATTATCTAGAAGTTGCATTCTTAAAAGCCAATTGAATGAATTTTCATGTCCATGGGATATTTCCTAAATTTTACCAAGGGGTTCTTCAAATTTCTCTTCAAAAATTTGTCTAAATTCAATGAATCATCAAATAGCTACTTCTAGCGCTTAAGCGTGGGGTACCTGGCGCTTAGGCACGACCCCCCTTTGGCGTTTATGTGTCAGCCCTAGGCGCTTAGGTGCCCCATTTTATTTTTTCACATTTCTTTTTTTCTAAGTTTGACCCTTTTTCACTCCTTTAAGCATTTTTCATCAATTTGATTGAACCTAAAAGAAAAACACATAAATACCTTTCATTAAAATGCAATATCTCAAAAATAGGTATAAAAATGTGTATAAAAGCACTTTATATTTTAGGTGTATTAGTATCCTTAGAACTAACTAAATTATAAGACTAAAAGTAGTGGGAAATTTTAACAAAATACAAGAAAGCCTTTGGATGGACATTAGCATATATCAAAGAAATCAGTCTTTTAATTTATATGCATAAACTTTTATTGAAAGAACATTATGAGCCAAAAGTTGATCCTCAAAGGAGATTAAACCTTATGATGAAAGAAGTTGTTAGAAAAAATTTTAATGGTTAAATGCTGGAATAATACATCCTATTTCAGACAGTGCTCGGGTGTCGGCATTATTTTTGTTTGAGGGAGTTGCCAGTAAGAAACTGTCGGTCATCGGAATCAAAATCTCGTCGCCCTCTTTGGAAGGAAATTTAATTTACATATATATAAATGTTTAGAAAAATATGAAATCAAACTGACCCAATATTTTTCATAGTTTAAATAAAAAAGCGTTGTACCTCAAACCATGTATCTATCTCAATTGATAAACATAAGACTTGAGGATGAGGCTCGATCAAATAAACTAAGAAGTATAAGACATCTGTTTGGTCTGTGAAACTGTTTTATTTGCCGAAAAATTCCCCTTATTAATATGAAGAATTAAATAGGGTTTATATTCAGTTGGGTTCAGATAAGCTTCCTATAAGGGCAAGCTCCTATAGTTAATTACATCTTAGATAACTGAAGTCACCTAAGAAAACTCTCGATAAAAATCAAAAAATATTATCTTCAAGGAGGTAAAAGGATAGGACTTTTCAATGACATCGGATAAAGAGGTGTGAAAAGGGATTAGTTCAAATTTGGAACATTTATTATAGAATCCAAAGGAGGAAGAACTAGGGGATATCATAGATCCGGAGGAGAACCTTGGTGACTTCCCGGTCGTCAACCCTATTTTTTGGCTTCAGTTTTGAGAAGAAATTTATTTAAGTGTTTCATCCTGCCAATTTTATTTATTAGGGCTTACATTCGTATGAAACAAACACACAAATAGCCTAGAAGATGTGAGGATTTAGATCGTGATGAATGACAACCTTGAAAACCTAAAATGTGTTAAGGCTTATATTGTATAGCATAGTTGTACAAAGGCCTAAAGATAAGGTGAGGATTTATGTTGCATAATCAAACAACCTTAAAATCCTATGGCTTGGTTCTTTAACTATAAGGAAGGAAATTGGTTTAGCTGGGGAAGGCATGTTCTACTGTTGAAGATGGTTTTGCTGCCCATCATGCTTTTGTTGCCCATCATGCTAGCTTCAAGCTCCTTATCGTGGCGAGTTTAAGTTTTCTAGTGTGTCAAGTTATGATGTCAAATCAAGTGGCCCTATGGTTGAAGCTCTTTAAATTTTCTTTAAAAATTTTATAGGGGCATATTAAAGTTGATTAGAGCTAAAAAAGCGTTGTACCACAAACCATGTATCTATCTCAATTGATAAACACAAGACTTAAGGATGAGGCTCGATCAAATAAACTAAGAAGTATAAGACTGTTTGGTCTGTGAAACTGTTTTATTTGCCGAAAAATTCCCCGTATTAATATGAAGAATTAAATAGGGTTTATATTCAGTTGGGTTCAGATAAGCTTCCTATAAGGGCAAGCTCCTATAGTTAATTACATCTTAGATAACTGAAGTCACCTAAGAAAACTCTCGATAAAAATCAAAAAATATTATCTTCAAGGAGGTAAAAGGATAGGACTTTTCAATGACATCGGATAAAGAGGTGTGAAAAGGGATTAGTTCAAATTTGGAACATTTATTATAGAATCCAAAGGAGGAAGAACTAGGGGATATCATAGATCCGGAGGAGAAACCCTATTTTTTGGCTTCAGTTTTGAGAAGAAATTTGTTTAAGTGTTTCATCCTGCCAATTTTATTTATTAGGGCTTACATTCGTATGAAACAAACACACAAATAGCCTAGAAGATGTGAGGATTTAGATCGTGATGAATGACAACCTTGAAAACCTAAAATGTGTTAAGGCTTATATTGTATAGCAGAGTTGTACAAAGGCCTAAAGATAAGGTGAGGATTTATGTTGCATAATCAAACAACCTCAAAATCCTATGGCTTGGTTCTTTAACTATAAGGAAGGAAATTGGTTTAGCTGGGGAAGGCATGTTCTACTGTTGAAGATGGTTTTGCTGCCCATCATGCTAGGTTCAAGCTCCTTATCGTGGCGAGTTTAAGTTTTCTATGGTGTCAAGTTATGATGTCAAATCAGACGGCTCTATTGTTGTAGTTCTTTAAAAATTTTATAGGGGCATATTAAAGTTGATTAGAGCGACACCGGTTAAGATCCTATGGTTCCCTCGTTCCGGTACCACTATTTTCTATTGGATTTACTTAGTCCAAATGAATATACTAAACTCAACTTATTGAGTTCCATCCTTTCATTTTGACCTTGGGAAGCCTCATTAGCAACAATAGGTTACCTCCTCTGAGCAATTCTCGATCATCCGATAGAGACGTCTTAATTTAGTTGTAGTTGTTGTTTTATGTGGTGTTTGTGATTAAATTTTGCGTTGCCTTATATTTTGAAAGTTGTGGCGGTGCGGGTTTTCTTGATTGATTTTAGTTTTGGTTTTAGTTTTGGTTTTATGGCTATCCTAGCAGTTTTGGTTTTCATGCAGAGTGACATTGTTGTTTAGCATGCAAGTTTTGTAAGCATAAAAAGTACAGTATGAAAGTACAAGAAAGACGACGCTGTAAGCTATAAAAATTGTACCTGGCGATTCTTCTTGTTTCACCACCTGAAACTCAAAATGCATGTGAGAGCACTTTATATAAAGCGAAAAAAAGGCTTTAGTGATCTACCCAACCCTAGGTCATATCTTGGTGGGTCCCTATTAATTTCATTAAGGCATTAAGGATGATTTTTAGCAAAACATATTAAGTTTAGTAGACCTCCAATCCAACAGATCTGGAGAAAGAAGCAGGTCCATGCCTCCCTCTCACTGCCTCGTGAAAAGTCTCGAGCTCTTTTTAAACTTATTATGTTGCTTAATAATTCATCCTGTAAATACCTTTAATGCTCAATGAACATTGATGTTTCAATTATCCCTATAGGTAGGGTAATTATCACTTGTAATTTAATTTGAGGATTATACGGGTGAAGACCCTTAAAGGGGCAAGTTAATATCATCATGACACTAATTCATCTAATCACAGAAAAATCCAAAAAATAACTTTTATAATTTTTAGAGTTATATTTTAATTGTTAAAAATCATTTTAGTGTTAAAAAAGACATTTAACTAAGAAAATCAATTTGAGTTATCAAATGAGCTCTACATATTTTGAACTTTTTATGGGGAGCTCTCTGAACTTCAAATTACAGTAGATATTAAAAACCAATAGATATTAATAACCAATTCATTTAAATGTTTATATTTCCCAAATTAATTTTCTTTGTGTTTTAGGGTTTAGTGAAAATTAGGTGCATTCTTAATGACTTAACTCATGAAAGTTTTTCCAAAGGGTTCTCTAGCCACAATAAATCTTCTAAAATTTTCTGGGAATTCTCTAAGCGACATGCTAACTATTAAGATTATTTTATGCAAATAATAGGCATAAACTTGAATAATGTGGATCTCTGTCTAAAGGTCTCCTTTGACTTTGAAAAAAATTAGAGAATGTTTCCCAACACGGAGGGAACAATATGCCAAAATTTTAAGCTAAGGTGAAATGTCTACATGCATGGAGAATCAAAAGACTCAAAATAGTATTTAATTAATTAAAAAATAAATATGCATCACATAAACTTCAAATTATTTCCACATTGTTCTCCTCTATTCACTGAGATAGAGGGTATTTTTGTTTTATTTTTTTGATTTTTCTACACCAAGATATGAATTTTTGAAGCTAGGGATTATTTTTTGATTTATTTAATTCCTTATTTATCTATTTAAACATGTGGCGCTGACTAGATACTAGGCAGCTCCAAAAGACAACGCGACACGCTCCCGTTCGTTGCTCTTTCCATCTTGGCAAGCCATGCGGCCCGCACTTCATGCACCGAGAGTTCATCCAGCTAGATCTCATTCGTTAACGAGATAAATCTGTGATCGTATGGCTCCCTGTCATCGTCCTCAAATAGGCTAACCCGTGATCATTAACATTAAAACCCTAATATCTCACTCATTTCTCAACCAAATAACCTCGGGTTTGATCCTATGGACTCATCTAAGTGTGAGGAACACATCCATACGGTAAACATGCCATTAAACCAACCCTAATCAAATGGAAAATCAAAATAGGCTCAAGAAGAGGGGAAGTTCAATACCTTTTCTCTGAGAAGGGAAGCTTTAATCAGAGGTGCTCGTCACATTCATAGAATTCTAAGGAGGCTAAGGATTGCCTCTCTAGTGGTGGTGAAAGGTCTATACAGGAATTCAATCAAGGTCGGATTTGGGTGTTGGTCTTGAGCTATCTTAGAGGCTCTTATGAGGGTGATTTGATAGGGCATTGTCTTATTTCAATGTGGTGATGGTGTGGGTGAGTTTAATTTAGATTTGCTACACTGTGGAGGCTTGGTGGAGAATGTCCTATCTCCAGTAAGGATTTGAGCTCAAAAATTGAACTCCGGCAAGGGGAATTAGAGCAATTGAGTGGTTGGGTTGCACTGTGGATGTCTCAAGAAAGCTCAGGGAGTGATTTCAGAGGGGATTCTTAAGAAATTTTTTAGCACCACCTTCATGGCCATGAAGGTGGAGCTTTTATAAAAATGGCTTAGGGTGGCTCTGTAGGCCAATGTATGATTACAAAGTGTTGCCTATGTGGAGGGCAGAGAGGCTCTAAACTTCAAAAGGGATGAGGTGGCCTCTAGGTTTGAATTTTTCTAAAATGGCTCATGATTTTAGCTTCTCCAGTGACTAGGCTGGCTGACAAGGCTAGGGGAGGTGGCCAGGAGGTCAGGTGAGCCAGGGGAATATATCCCAACAATTTATTTGGGCAGGTGTTTAGTTTTCGCAAAAATTCTTTAGGCTTAAGCAATTTTGGAAGTAAATCCCTTGATTTTGGGATCCTTTGGTCCATGGCTCATTTTAGTGGTTCTATGGAGTTTAGCCTGGTCAATAAGGTCTAAAATTTGGCTGTGGTCGCTTTTCCTTGACCAATTAGACTAGATTGGGTCAACTTTTGGTGAAGGGGTCCATGTAGGTCAATTTCGATAAAGCTTAGGTTTGGGCTAGTCTAGCCATGACCTTGGGCCCAATTGATTGATTAAAATTGTGTAGATGATTGTAATGAAGATTTTTGGTGAAGGATTGAAGTAATATTGAGTTCAATTGGAAGCTCAATTTGAAGGATTTTGAGATTTCGGTCAATTTGGGCATGTTGGACTAGACTTCGGCATAGGTTGACCTAGGCTTTTAATTTAGCTAAATTGAATGTCCAAATGATCAAGGGGGATGTTATGAAGAATTTTCATGAAGGAATGAAGTGCAAATTTTGGGGCTAAGGCAATCAATTTGGTGGAACTTGGAAACATAGCCAATTTGGGGTAAATTTGGGGATTTTTAGATTTGAGTTGAAATTAAATGAAATTGAGGCCTCAACAAGGCCAATTGAAGGTCACGTTTGATATAAAGTAATGTTATGAAGAGTTTTGGATTCAAATTGAGGCCAATTGAGTAGGCCATAGTGAGTAGGCCATTTGAGTAGGCCATAGGGTTCAATTTGGTGAGATTAAGTCATATGGCCAAAATTGGGGGTTTGATTTAAATCAAAATTGGGCTCAAATCATGGGTTAATTGAGCTTGGATTTAGTTTACATTGGTCATATAAAAGGTGAATTTGAGTTTAGAATTGAAATTGGGGGAAATTGGGGCCAATTTGATGGACATTTGACGTGAATTTAGGGAAATTGGGCCTTTAAAGGTAATTAGGCGATGAAATTGATCAAATTGGTCAAATTGGTTCTTGTGGTAGTTGAGAAAAATGAAATTGGGAATATTTGGAAGGTTTTGGAAATTTTTAAGATTTTTTGGAATTTTTGAAATTTTGGGCTAAGGAGGGACATTTTGGTAATTTGGCAATTTTTTGGTGATTTTTGGTAATTTGGATGTTTTCAAAAGGTTTGAAATGGTTTTTAAACAAATTTGGATATTTTGGTTAAATTTAGGAATTTTGTCCAAATTTAAGGTTTCAATGTTACTTAGGTAATTTGGGGGAGTTGAAGGGAAAAAGGCTAAGTTTGGTATTTTTTGGTAGAATTGGGGTGCCAACCACCATAAATGAGCTATGGACCAATGGAAACCCCATTTGGGTCCTCTATGTACTGGTCTTAGCTAATTCTTAGCTAAACCCTAGCCTAGGGCCAATAGGTTTAGGGGACCATCTACATGAGTCTCCCAAAGGATTAAGGTATTTTGAAAATATAAAATAAAAAATAAAAAAGTGATTGTGAGTGAGGTGAGTACCTTAGCTCTAGAACAACACCAAGGGTAAACCCTAAGGTCAAGCAGTCCTATGGGAACTCTCCTTGGGCTCCCCTATAATGACCCCACCTACTAAGTGCTAGAGGTTAGGACCACTATGTTGAACTTCAAGTTGAGTAAAGAGGACTTTAGAATTTTTAATGGTAAGGGTTCCTTTTCTAGTTTTCTAAGAATAGTCAACAGCAAAGTCCTATGGCTAGAACTTAGGCAACTAAAGAGGAAAATCTAAACCTCAACCAAAAGTGAGGTCAACAAATGGACCCCCAATAGGTGTGGTGTGCTTGGCAAGGGTGTTCGTGGGACAAGCACACCGCGCGTATTGGTGTTGACCGATGTGATCAAAAAGACCAATACAAACTCCTAAGTCAATAAACCTGGAAGGAGGTGTAGAATTGTGTGTGTTATTTGTTTCCACTGGCGAATTAGCAGATGAATATTTAATCAAAGTCAAGAAGTAGGAACTCTCGTTGGGGATTGGATAGTGTGTTTGAATTATCAAGTTTCAGGTGTTCATAGAGGATGGGAATCAGTATGTAAGTGCTAACCCAAGGGTAGGAATTTGAAGTTTAGGTATTAATTTCAAAAGAGTGTCAAAAGTTAAGGACTAACCTCGAAAAGAAAGAAATCAAAAATTAAGGACTGATTCCAAAATGAGAATCGAAAGTTACAGATCAATCTCAAGAGGGAGTTGGAATTTAAGGACCAACCTCGAAGGAAGTGAATAAGAAGTTAGGGACTGATTCTAAAATAAGATTTGAAAGTTAATGATCAATCTCAAAAGAGTCTCAGAAGTTAAGGATCGACCTCAAAAAGAGTGAATCTGAAGTTAAGGACATGTTCTAAAATGAGAATTGAAAGTTAATGATCCATCTCAAAAGAGAGCGTCGGAAGGTAAGGACCGACCTCAAAAGTGTGAATCAGAAGATAGGGACTGATTCTGAAATGAGAATCGAAAGGTAGTGATCAATCTCAAAAGAGAGTGTTGGAAGGTAAGTGTCGACCTCAAAAGGGTGAATCAAAAATTAGGGACTGATTCAAAAAAGAGAAGAAAGTGAATGATCAATCACAAGAGAGAGTCGGAAGTTAAGGACTGACCTCGAAGGAAGTGAATCACAAGTTAGGGGCTGCTTCTAAAATGAGAATTGAAAGTTAATGATCAATCTCAAAAGAGAAAGTTAGAAGTTAAGGACCACCCTCAAAAGAAAAGGAAACAGAACTTAACGACTAATTCCAAAAGTAGAATTGAAAGTTAAGGATCAATCTAAAGAGAGAGTCAAAAGTTAAGGACCGACCTCGAAAGAAGTGAATCAGAAGTTAAGGATTGATTCTAAAATGAGAATTAAAATTTAAGGATCAATTCATGGTGTTGAATTCATAGATACATGTCATGTGAAAAGGTTGACATTGTTGAAGAAGATTTGTGAAATCTTTGTGAGGTTTTGTGCAGAACATGAAATTCTGCAGGGATGTTAAGAGAATTAGTGCAGACCAAGAAAAATGTGTTGTGCAAGCAAAGAGTAAGAGACCTCAAAATCGAGAGAATCAACTCAGCAGATTTATTTTCTTTTCTTATTGTTTTTATTATATTTAATTTTCAAAATATGTTTTCAAAAATTTAATTTTAGTTGGTTGATTTTTCAAAAGAGATTTGTTTTGTTGTTTGCTTGTTTGTTATTTTTATTTAAATTTTATTATCGTCAACTCTTTTTTTTTTTTATTTTGTTGTTTTGTTCTATGTTCTTTATAATCTTGAACCAACACATAGTCCGTGACTTTTATCCATCGCATAAAGAGGCAATTGACAAAAAGACAAATTTTTTAAAGAAACTTCATTAAATTGTTCCATTAAATGTTACAGATTGAATGTAGGCCAGAGCATCAAAAAGTACAATATGTTAACTACATCAAAGTACATCCACAAATGTTCCATGCACAAATGTTCCATGTCAAGTAGCATGTCTGATACATACCATATCTGATGTAACGAAATGAAGTAAAATAGAAAAGAATCCTCTGAATGTCTGTCTCTGGTGAGGCAAGCTCCTGATCGAGGAGACCATCTATACCACACTCGAGGAGAAGAGTTCCCTTTGCATGTACTTTGAGGTGCAACCCTCTCATATCTCGTACGGTAGCAATTCTTCCAATTCTAGATCTGGTTGAAACCCATATGGCATTTTACTATTGTCCATTAGTCGAAAGGTCATGGACAACCTACGGTGTCGCGCCCCTGGAATAAAGTGTTTGTCGACGTCTGCACCATTTCCTTTAAGGAATAGCACTAAACCAATAGGCAGTGGAAGGTTTAAAGGCAGTGGAAGTTCTACAGCTCCTCTGAAATTTTCAGCACCAATGATATCAATTTCTTTTCTAAATAGGATGTTGCTTTTGCTCATGAATGAGACCATGCAGAAAGGTCCCACAAAGTCATGATGATCAATGTGCGGAGGTATGCAGTCTCCTTCATCATATATGTTGATGATGCAACAGTTAGGGATGTAGTTAGCTTGCAGTATGCTCCATCTGTCCATTCTTTTAGTCATCCATTTTATCATTGGATGTAGGGGATCCATCGGATCGTGTCTAAGAATCTCATGAGGATTTCCTTGTCTATCGTTGGTAAAGTTGTAGCAGCAACCGCACTAGATGGTGATCCTCTCATTTCCTCGCATCCACTTTCTTAGCTTGGAATAGGTTCTTTCCATAAGCAGACCTGCTCGATCTCTATCTCTCAGGTCAAAAATGCAGTTAAGAATGTTTTGTTCATCACTTTCTGAGAAGACCCTGGTTTATAATTCCAATCTCTCTAATATGTTGATGAACCTCTATTTGAAGTCCCTTTTGCTTACTTTGCTTATCCTGTAGTAATATGTCGTACTTATGATCGGCGACTGTCGAGGATGTTCCCTCATTTCAGCGGTGGGAACCCAAGCTGGTGCTGATTCTAGCGCTAACGAAATGTGTGACTCGGCATCCAAAGGGATATATGGCTCTGGACTCCACGAGACATATTCATTTGTTCCCAACGACACATACAACATCTCCATTGGGCAATTGACGGCTTAAGGCCCATCATCAGTAGATGCGTACTCCTATAAGGCATTATAGTGTTGTAGGTGTAGGACATTACAGTCTAGGCATTCCACGAACGCTTTGTAGCTGATGCTCGTGCAGGTATTTCAACATTGTAGGTCAGGCAACCCGTGAAATGGGCAACCCGTGCAAAGAACATCTGAAGTCGGTGGTATTTCTGGCTCTGTAACAAACCCGAACTCCTCATCTGTAGCATGCAGGCTGGAAGAGGTTTTTCTTATGCCTAGATCATAAATGCTCCCTTCAGAAATAGGGGTAAGTAAATTCTCTACCACTTTCTGACATCTTCTTTCTTCTCATAACAAAGCCCTCTGCTTTCGGCAGCTAGCATTTCTGCGCTGAGCTCTTCTTAGCGGAGGGAGCAGCCGATAGTCTTTCATTATCAGCGGCGACTATGTCCCCAGTTGGCGTAGCTATCATGGACGGTAGGCGGCTGGGCCCGTCCATCGGTTCTTGTTGTACCATTACATTATTTCCCTTTAGTGATGAATTGTCTTTAGTGGTCAACCTTAGCAGTGAGGGCAGCCCTTCCTTTTCCTTTCGGCTGATGACATTTCTCTGCATACGACAATAAAAATGTCAGTGTGCTCAAACTTAGCGTGAAAAAGAATAAAACAAAGTATTTATTAAAGGAAATTTTAGTTTATTTTGGTGAAGAAGTCATTTATTTGTGCATGCATTTTATTTAATTTTAGTAGGATATTGAGTTTAAAGAGAGAAAATTGAAGTCTGTAATTTTAAAAAAATTTCATTATGTTGAGGTTAATCTTATTACAAAACTTTTGGACCCGATCACAGACATTTGCCCACATAGAAACCCCAAAACAATCCAAATTTCAAAATTTCAAATTAAGCGATGACAAACAATGTCAGGTTGTGTAGTATGTCTTTAGGTATCATTTGTTGATTGGTAGCATGGGTCTTTCACCCCAAAAATCTACCAACTAGAAGGCTCCTCCTGCATAAACCTTTTCAACGACAAATGGTCCCTCCCAGGTTGGCTCGAATTTTCCACCTATCTTGCGGCGTGCAAGAATAGGCCTTTTGAGCACGAGCACGAGGTCACCAACTCTGAATGTCCTTGGGCGGACCAATTTTGCATGAGCTTGTACCATCGTTTCCTGGTAAAGTTCTAAGTGCTGTTGTGCTTCAAGTCATTTTCCCTCAAGACTCTCCAATTCTTCAAGTCTAAGTTTTGCACTTTCTTCTATTATAAGTTGGTTGGCAACAACGACTCTGAGAGACGGCGCCTGAGTTTCTAACGGTAACATGGCCCTCAGACCCGTACACGAGCATGTAGGGTGTACACTGAGTGGGAGTCCTGAACGT
>NW_018252544.1:38270-42983 GCF_001263595.1 Phalaenopsis equestris
ATAATCAACATCCAAATTTACATGTTTTTCAAGCTCAGTAGAGGTAGAAGCACGGTAAAATTTGATCGGCTTTGAACGAACACTACGGACTTACTTGACCTCTAAACTCTTGATCTTTTGCGGGAGAATCAGAGTAAGGGTCATAGTATTCACATAGTGGTTTATCCGATCATACATTGTTTCATATTCATTCTTTTTTGTATCTTCTCCAGAAGGCCCACAAAGCTTCTAGAAATTTGTTATGACAATCTCTTTTATTTTCGTTCAGTGTTTTCTTTAAAATATGTATCAATGTCTTGTTGAAGGCCTCAGCAGGCCATTTGCTCTAGGATAGTAAATTATAGAGTATCTCCAATCTATCATGTGCCTTTTGACAAAATTGTTAATGTTTATGCTTTTAAAAGCTATCCCATTGTCAGAAATTATTCTTCACGCTACTCCAAAATGGTAGACGATTTGGCTTTTGAAGAATTTAATGATGTGTTGTGTTGTAACCTCTCGTAACGGCACTGTCTCTGCCCATTTGGAGAAGTAATCTGTAGCGGCAAGTATAAATCTGTGTACTTTGGAAGATGGAGGGTCTATGGGATTTATTATGTTTGTGCCCCAACACTCGAATGGCCATGAGTCGACTATTAAGTGCAGCACATTTAGAGGCTGGTGCAAGACCACCCCATGCACATGGCACTGGTGAAATCTATTGGTTGTATCCATGCAATCGGACATCATTGCTGGCCAATAATATCCGAGCCTTTTGATTTTCAGTTTCATCTTCGGCCCTAACTGGTGAGCTCCACATAATCTGACATGTACTTCTATAACAATATTCTGTGCTTCGACTTTGCTCAAACATCTAGCCACATCTGGTTGAACGATCTCCTGTAGAGGACGTCACCTACTAGAGCGTAAGACATAGCCCTTTTTGTAATGTGATGTGCCTCAAATTTGTCCTCTGACAGCTTTTCAGCATACAAATATTCTATTAATGGTTTGCGCCAATCTTTGTTGATAGCTGCAATTGTAATCATTTTTTCTACTTCTTTCTCGAGCTTGTGTAGGGTTTGGAGCTCGATCCGAGACAGAACTTGTCTTCCTTATACTATGATATCAATATAATCCTCCGGGGGACATACCAATTTTTTTGCAAGTTTGGCTAAAGTGTCGGCATGGGCATTATCTCCCCTAAGAGTCCGGAAGAAAGTTACACTGGGGATTTATTCCTGCAGCTTCATCTTGTACTGATGGTATTCCGTTATTCTCAATTTCAAAATCTTGTATTTTTCGGCGACTTTCTAGATGACGACTTAAGAGTCGCCATAGATGGCAATATCTGGTATATCCATTGATATTGACAACCTCAACTCGGTAATTAGCGCTTCGTATTTTGCTTCATTCTTGGTGCATGGCTCTGTCAGGTGGTATGAAAACCTCATCATACCCTTATCTGGTATGATAAAGATGAAACTAATCCCTGCTTTTCCTAGCATAACTATGTCTGGTCCTTTATCTTTTTTGGATGATGAAGCTCCGTTTCATTTCCTAGCATTGCACGTTGGAGAATTCCATTTGTAGTACCTGTTCATCTGGTAGTTCATCATTAAGAGGGAACCCAGCTGGAAGTACGTGTACAGCAAGAAAGTCTACTAAAACATGTCCCTTGATAGCACGGAGGGGAACAAAAGTTATATCAAATTGTAATAAGATCATCGACCATCTTGCTAGACGTCCGAAGTGTGTTGGTCAGGTCATCAAATATTGCAATGAGTTAACCTTTGAAATTAGGGTAATCTTATGAGAAACCATGTAATGTCTAAGTTTTTTGGCAGCAAAAATTAACGCTAGACAATGCTTCTCGATAGGTGGATACCTTATCTCCGTCGGTATTAGACGGTGACTCAAATAGTAGAGTGTGCTTTCTTTACCCTCATCATTGATTTGGGCTAAGAAGGCTCCCAGAGAGGCTTCTAAGGCCGCAGTATAAAGTATCAACGGTTTCCCTGGGATAGTGGCTGCCAAAATAAGAGGTGTCATTAAGTATTATTTAATGTCCTCAAAGGCCTGCTGGCATTTCTCTTCCCAAAAAAATTTAGCGTCCTTGTAAGAGATTAAAATAAAGCATCTCAGATATGTCAACTTCCCTTGGAAGGAATGTAGTTGTTTCAAGGTTTTAGGAGGAGGAATTTCCAAGGTAGTTTTAATCTTATCTGGGTCGATCTTGATTCCCCGATGATGGACAACGAATTCGAGAAACTTCCTAGAGGTAACGCCAAAGGTGCACTTTAAGTGATTCATTTTAAGGTCATATCGTCGTAACCGTTCGAACACATTCCTCAAATCATACAAATGGTCTATTTTTTATTTACTTTTGATGATCAAATCAACCACGTAGCATTCTAATTGGTTGTAAATGAGGTCGTAAAAAATCTTTGTCATTGCACGCTGATATGTTGCTCCTGCATTATTTAGGCCGAACGTCATCACTGTGTAGCAGAAAATTCCAATCAGTGTTCTGAAGGTTGTTAATACTGAATCCTCGGGAGCCATCTTGATTTGGTTGTATTCCGATGATCCGTCCATGAAGAAGAAAATTTCATGTGTTGAAGCGATATCCACCATCATCTCTACTATGGGTAGTAGAAACTCATCTTTTCCAAATGCCTTGTTGAAATCCATGAAGTTGACACAAAAATGAATCTGTCCATTTTTATTCTTCTTCTTAATAGGTACAACGTTAGCCAACCACATGTGTTATTGCTCTTCTTTTAAAAAGTTATCATCTATTAGTTTCTTCGCCTCGGCAATTACTTGTTACTCTATTTCGAGGCGCATTCTTCTGGGAGCTTGTTTCACTGGGGTCATATATTTTTCTACCCCAATTTTATGAACTGCAACCTCTGCTGATAATCATGACATTTCATCATTGCTCCATGTTAAGCAATCTTTAAATTTTGTTAACAGTTTGGTCAATTGTAAAGATTATTCATTGTTGAGTAAAGAACTTATAAATGTAGGTCGGGGTTACTCTTTCGTCTCAAGGTTGATTTCCTTTAACTTATCAACAGTTGACTTGATTTCTTCTTCAAATTTTGGCGGAGCATCTCCTATCAGTTGATCAATAGATTCATCCTCGATGTCGAGGCAATCCTCTTCTAATTCACTAGTACCATCCAAATCATCGATTGGCCTGACTGTACCAAATCTGAGACCCTCTTTCAACTTTTAATATTCCATAATTTCTCAAAAATTTGAAATTTTTCTTTTGGCATTTTTTTTGGCAAGTGTCCCTATTGAATTAACTTAAGTACACAAGGAAAAAAGTAACTAAAGGGCAATTCAATTAACTCATCAGGATCATCATCCAGATTTACATGATTTTCAAGATCAGTAGAGGTAGAAGCGCAATAAAATTTGATCGGCTTTGAACCAACACTATGGACTTCCTTGACCTCTCAACTCTCGACCCTTTGAGGGAGAATCGGAGTAAGGGTCATAGCATTCACATAGTGGTTTATCCGATCATACATTGTCTCATATTCACTTTTCTCCGCATCTTCTAAGGATATCCTGTACTGAGGTTTCTTCTATTTTGTCATCATTATTTCATCTTAGGAACTGTCTTCATCACAAGGTTGATGGTTGGCCTAGTCCGTTCAACAATTAAATTGATTTTTCCTCATCCACATCCCTGCCTTGACCTCGGGTGTGCAAACTAAAAGAACCCCCACCAATTTATTATAAAAGAGTGGTGGAAGATCGTTGAAAAGGAGTTAAATGGCTTCCTCTTTGTGATTCTTCTAAATTTTCATTTTATTTATCATAGTTTCACGAGAGAAGTCAATTTTCTTCAGAGATGCGTAGTAGGCAGCATATTCATGAATACCAACTTCATGCACTGAAAATGATTGTAAATCTCCCTTGATGCAAAGCTCCCCCTCTCTGTAATGCTTGATGCACTGGTGCAGAGACGATGAAATTATGTTGTGTTCATGAATCCACGGTTGACCCAGTAGAGCATTGAAAGAGGTCTCGGCGTCGATGATATGGAATTTAGCGGTTATTGCTAGTTCTCCAACCTTCATAATCAATGTAATCGATCCAAGGGCTCTCTCTCCCTTTTGGTTGAATCCTCTTAGCATCATTTTATCGGTTGTAAGCTCTTAAGCTTCATTGTCCTAAAAAAGGAGGAGTAACTGTAACTGTGAATGAGCATAATGAGTTAATACCTACTAGACAAGTTACAGGGTGGCGAATATGCATTGATTATAGAAAATTAAATCTTATCATTAGGAAAAATCATTTTCCACTACCCTTTCTTGATCAAATGCTGGATAGACTAGCTGGGCATAAATACTTTTATTTTCTGGATGGATTTATCGGTTATCACCAAATTTAAATATCTTCTGAGGATCAAGAGAAAACAACATTTACGAGTCCTTATGATACTTTTTACTTTTAGAAGAATGCTCTTTGGTTTAGGTAATGCCCCTACTACATTTCAAAGATGTATGATGGCAATTTTTTGTGATTTAATTAAAAAAGGGATTGAAGTCTCTATGGATGACTTTTCAGTGTTTGTAACTTCATTTGACTCATGTTTAGAACATTTATCTAAAGTTCTTAAGCGCTGTGAAGAAACATATTTAGTCCTTAACTGGGAGAAATGCCGATTTACGGTTACAGGACTTGTATTAGGTCATCAAATATCAGAAAATG
>NW_018252545.1:0-417 GCF_001263595.1 Phalaenopsis equestris
GCGTTGTACGAAAGTTCAGCACACGCACAGATGAAGGTGAAACAAACGACGATGACTCCATAAGTTCTTAAGTGGAAAACCGTAAAGGGAAAAAAAGCCAGGGAGTCTAGCCCAGTTGCGGAAATCCTCAATTGAATTGATGATTGTAGAAATCTCTTATCTCACAGACAGAAGAAAGATAAATATATTTTTCAGATTATAATGTTGACTGACGGTTGGCGGAGGGCGACGAAGGTCGACGGTGGTTGACGATGATCGGCGGTGGTTGACAATTGAGGTCGACAATGGTCTACGACGGTCGGTGATGGTCGACGGCGGCCGGCGGTGGTCGTTGACAGTCGGTGGTGGTCGACGACGATCAACTATGGCAGAGATGATATTGGTTAGCGGTGGTCGGCGATTATCGGCGGTGATGCT
>NW_018252545.1:2272-7773 GCF_001263595.1 Phalaenopsis equestris
ATTTAATTTATTATTAATATTTCGAGCCAAAACGAGCTAAACACGAACGAACAAATATTGTTCGTGTTCGGCTCGTTAACTTAGCGAATGAGCCGAACAAGGGCTTCTTAACTAATAAAACACGAGTTGGTCACGAATAACGAGCAGTTTTGACAGCCCTAATTATGATATGTCAAATTTGCTTTTTATTTTTTAATTGAGAAGATTTATTTTGTTAATTTTAGCAACCATAAAAGAATTTATAAAAAGTTTCGCCGGAAACTACGGTCGAAAGTTGTTTCCATATAAACTGGTTTCCACAAAAGCATTATAAAAAAGGAAATTTTATATACTATCACAAACTTTTATGAATTTACATATCCAACACATAAAATTTGATATTAACATTTATAACACTTTAGTTTCGTAAACATGCCTGAAAATGATTTCCAACTCCAAAAGGTTAGTAATATTGATATTTTTAATGTAATAATAAAGATTTGTGTGCTATGCATGTAAATATATAAGATTGTGTTAGATATGTAAATACATAAAAATCGTGTGGTCTGCATGTAAATGCCCCTATTAAAAAGTTCAAGTGAGCTGTCATATAGCAGATAAATTATGCACACTGTTTGATTACAAAAATCCATACGGACACCGCACACCGTCGATCACCACAAAGATGTATTTCAGTTGGTATGTATGTATGTATGTGAGCTGTCACAAAAATTAGGCAAGTGGGCTGTCATATATATGTATGTATGTATGTATGTATGTATATATACATACATACATGCATGCATGCATATGATTGAAGGTGATATTTGTGCTTTAAAATTTGTTAGAAATTCAACCAAATCAAACTCACATGCATGCTACATATGAGGATTATACAGTATATCATAATCAATATATATAATTTTAGTAGAATATAATTCGAAGAACTAAATTAAGAAAATAAATTAACAAAATCATATTGATTAATTCTTTAATGGGCATAATAGCATGATGAGATTTATAAATATGCATGATACATCTTCCCTTCTTATCTCTCTCAAACATTGTTTTTACAGGAAAAAGGAATCGCATGCCACAGCTTCCTGAGTTGGGGTGATTGACGAGTGTAATCCTCTAGTTAATAAAATCATCTGCAACTTCGTGGACATAGGCAATTTGTCGAACTACTTAAATCTGTGTTTTTCACTGTGTTCTTTTCTGATTTGCGCTTTTTCTCAATCTAATTTTTTACTTTATTGTCGTTGTTTTTCACAACAACATATGCTCTCAAAAAATAAAAAATCTTATGTTTGTATTGTTTATGTCAATCAGAAAGGACCGAAATCCAACAACTAAATTAGGAGTTCTCTATAAATAGGAGCTTACTTATTTAAATTATTTCCAATATCTTTATTTTGATTTATTTCCCTTTTAGGTGAATATTTTGATTAGGAATATCTGCTATTAAATTACCTAAAATAGATTATACATAATATTTTATACCTAAAATAGATTATAAGATTATTATTTAATGAAATGAAACCAAAGGGAAAAGACATTGAACCTATTCAGAATTCAGCCTATTTTTCTCAAAACTTTAACAATATGGTTTTCAAGGTGATATCAAAACCAAAATTTTGCTCTTGTTCTTCTGTATTTAAATATCAAACACATAAAAATTTTCATATTTACATTTATTACACATTAGTGTTTTAAATTTACATGACAAAATATGGTTTATTTTTAAAAAATAAAAAACAATAAATTTTTACTGTGATGTTACCAATTTGAGTGGCATATATGTAAATATAAAAAATTAGGTGTTGGATATATAAATACATAAAAACTATAGGGTCTGTTCTTAAATGTTATTTTCTAAAATCGATGGCCATAAATTAGTCGAATCAGGTAGCATTTTTTAAATAATTCAAAATAACATTTTTGAACAAACTTATCTAAAAAAACAACCTCAATTCAAACGAATACTCAAAACTAATTCATTCCCTCAAAATTTTGTTAATTTATCATTCAACAAATTGAAATTTTACAATAATTCACACCATTCTTATATTTCTCCATACCCAAACTTTTAACTCCTTGGTGCCATAAATCCATGCAAGAAATATGTCAGCATGACTCTTAAGATAAATAGACGGCTTGGGAAGAAGATATTACCGATCAGACGTGACTCGTAGACAACCGTCTGATTTGGACACAATTGAAGAGAGCACCATGTTCGTGCGATCAGCAGAGCATGCTATGGGATCTCTCACAAGGAGGTGATTGATCATCAGAACGATCGGCAAGAAGTATTCTCTCGAACTAGATTTTGACGGAGCTAAGACTCAATATGTAGTCCGTAAATTTCTTGTCGATCAAACTGGTCTTCTAATTTATTGTATGCAAATATCTCTGTAAACAATCAAAAAGTCTCACTGATAAATCAATGAAGAGGGGACTAATATGTATTTCTGTAATGTTGAGACCTATGTCAATCAATAAGTGTTTATATCATGAATAAAAAAGATGCTCTCTTTTCATGTTCCTTGTTGTACTCTCTCTCTCTCTCTCTCTCTCTCTCTCTCGCAAAGGCCCCATACATATAACACCAATTTATGCAATTATCTTAAAATAGCAGTGAATTTGTGGAACCGAACTACCTATAAATACCACCCGGGCCTCTTCGCTCCCCTTGCTCAAAACCAATTTCCTCCCTTCCAACTTCGAAACAGGGGAAACGGAGACAGAGCAAGATGGATAAGAGCCGCACAATCCAATTCATTATGTGGGTTCGGGAGATGCTGAGCGGATGGACAACAAGGGCTCGTGGATCTCCGGCGACCACCGCTTCCAGTTACCCGCCGGACGTCCCGGAGGGGCATCTAGCCGTGTGCGTGGGAAGCAGAAAACGCAGATTTGTGGTGAGAGCTTCGCATCTCAACCATCCGGCTTTCAGAAAGCTGCTAATCGAAGCGGCAGAGGAGTACGGGTATTCTCATCCTGGTCCGCTCTCGCTTCCCTGCGAAGAAACCCTTTTCCTACACATACTTTATCAGATCTCATCCTCCTACGCTTCCCTGTTCCCTGAAGCCGGCGGGGAGAGATCCTGGAAAGCTGAAAAGTATCAGATCTTAATGGCGGAGAAGGAGATGTGGTTTGTGGCGGGAGATTCGAATTCTGCGCGCGGTAGAAGATCGGAGCGTCTCGCTGTGGCCTGAGATTTGAGGGTTAGAGGAGGATATGAGCTTTTTTTTTTGAAATAGGATGTTGATCATGTAATTAATCTGATTGTTTCGGGGTAAATTATGAAAAAATTGCAGGCAGTTTAAAATTTTAAAAATAGCATAAATTTGTTTCATTTTTTAGTTTTTGTTGATTTTAATTGCAAGGATTTAAAATTTGCTAAAATATGTTTATTTATCTGAATTTTATTGGTTTTGGGATAAATTCCATGAAAATGATATGTTCAGTTTTTTTTTTTTTAAGAATTTAAATTAAATGATCAAACTTAAGAATTGAATTTATAAAACATATTAAAATAAGGAAAATTGATTATTTTATTACAATTGAGATTTAAAGCATAATGGAGTTTTAAAATCTTGGATAAATTACTTAAAAATAAAAAGAAATTAACTTTTAAAATTATATTTTGGAGATATTTATATGCAATTTTTGTAGGTTAATCTCTTTATAAAAAAGAATAATAATTTAGCTTATTCATAAATAAAGACATATTTTGTACTTATGATTAGGGCTATAAACGAGCTCAGGCTTGGCTCGTGTTCGACTCATTTATAATTTGAGTTTTAAAAATTTTTTCATATTCGCCTTGTTTACTTAACGAACATGCCGAATACGAGCTGTTCTCGAGCAACGATTTTTTTTGACAGCCCTAATGATAATAATATTTAGATTTTTTTTTAATTTTCAATTGTGATCTTAGAGTTTGATATTAAATATTTATTAAATTAAATTAGAATTTAATATTATTTTCAATAAAATTATCATCATTTCAATAAAAAAATAAAAATAAAAAGTGCATTCTCATATTCTTATAATTATTAGCATTAGAAAGGAGAAGAAAAATATGATGACTTGAGGTAAGTTTAATTTTAGGGAAATTTACATGCTTGCCCCTCTATTCTTACCTATTTATACATTTAAAAACTAAAATTTAATATTTACAAATCTAACACTTCGATATCATAAACATATGTATAAAATTTTATATTTCACTTTTTAAAAAGTTAGTAAAAGTGATGTTTTTATGTAATATTAAAGAATTATGCGTTATATATATAAATATAAAAAATTAAATATTATACATATAAATACATAAAAATTGTGTGAAATGTATGTCATAAATTTTGAATTGAAGCTTTGAAGCTTTCAAAATAAGTTAGCTATTATTGAAATAAAATATTTAATTAAATTTTACATAAATGTTGACTGTAATTAATTCAAAGTCACCAAAATAAGAAACTAAGACTATGTGCCAAAATGTGGCCAAACTACTTTCGATCTGGCTGTACTACAAAGTCTATAACGCAGACTATTTGTCCACGAAGCATGCTGGAATAATATATGGAAATTTACATAGGTACCCCACAATTCTTATGTAATTACATACAGACATAAATGTGTGTCTTTTCCTTTTAAAGAGATAATGTTGGTAATATTTTTTATGTAAATATGAATGTTTGTGTTATAAATAGATAAGAATTGTCGGTTTGTATGTAAATGACCCCCCCCCCCCCCACACCCACACATAAACCAATATTAGTGAGATAAACTTTTGATTTATAAAACTATTCCTTTTTGTTATTCATTTTTCAAATCCACCCATATTATACATTTTATCAATTTTCAATATTCAAAATGAGCTCAAGCTATTCCACACGCTCTAAAGGCACCAAACATCGACCAGTATTTCGTGATTTCAACATGTTTTGTGTTGTTTTCACGACTCAGAAATGTGATAATACTAACCGAAAATATTCCATGTGTCCAAAAATTTAATAAACCGCTATTGCAAATTTTTTAAATGGGTGGATGAACCGAGCGATGCAATAAAGAAGCGAGGTAATGAAAAGATAAATATATGTGATGATACGGTGAAGAATGATCTCAAAGCTTTGAAATTACTTGTGAAGACCTTGCTCTTGTTTGGCTTTGTAATCATATCACTTCTTTTATTATTGTTAACATTGTATTTGTTTAGATAACGTTGATGTATTAGGTTTTGTTGTAAGCAAACTCATATATTTAGCTGCTATGCAACTTATTTTGAATATATCATGTTGAAGTTATGTTTTTATGATTATTTTGAAGGTAGAAAATTCAGTTCATGTTCACTTTAAATTCGTTTACGGTGTTGTGAGTAAAAATAACTTGATAAATTATCATTGAATTTTTTCCACAGACAATACTTTCATAACTATGATTTTCAAGCAGAACTGTATTTTTCAAACAGACAAACTGATTCTGAAACACCAACTTCTGAACAGTAGATTTTTAACGTC
>NW_018252545.1:8163-8700 GCF_001263595.1 Phalaenopsis equestris
AGTTGATATATATATATATATATATATTCTTAATTTCATGCTGAAAACTCTAAATTGGAGATATACGATTTATATTATTCAATTATGACAGCTTGAAAATCAAAACCTTATTTATATGTGGCTGTATATTTTAATTTATCTACTGAGCCATTATTAATAATAAAATAAAGGGGCATTTACAGATATACCACTCAATTCCTATGCATTTAAATATCTAACACCTAAACTTTTCTTTTTTACATTCATGCCACTCAAATTTTTCATATCACCTAAAAAATATTATCAAATATATCTTTTTCATGCATAGGTGTGCCGTAAGATGACATATATCTAAAATTTTGAACGAGCAAAAGTTCAAAATTAGCTCTGTCTATTTCATTATCCTCTCTATTATATCCAAGCCAACAACATTTTGTAACATCGGCAACTTGTGGCTATGTCACATAGCTGACTGTATGTCTTGAAGCGTGACACCGTGCATGTATGCTATCTCGTTTGGCTAGATCCTATGCTAAGCCGATGGAGTCTTGTCCGCTC
>NW_018252546.1:0-1647 GCF_001263595.1 Phalaenopsis equestris
CAGATATTTCCCTTGTCACTATTTAGGTTGGATATGAGTCCAAGAACTTTCCTTCCTGATGTACCAGATATATTTTCCCGCTACCTCTTGGGTTTAGATGTAAGTCCTTAGCTTTCTTTCCCAATGTAGTGATATTTTTCCAATCAGCCCTTGAGTTTGATATTAGTCCCTGTGCTTCCCTACTCAATCTGTTCTTTCAACCACCACTTAGGTTGGATGTGAGTCCTTGAGCTTACCTCCATAATGTGAAACATATATTTGAGATATGTTTCGAGATAGGTTTAAGACCACCTTAAATGGAACAAGGCATCCTATTCTCATATCCTCGAGATAAGTTTAAGACCACCTTAAATGGATTAAGGCATCCTATTCTCAAATCTTGGAGATCAGTTTAAAACCACCTTAAATCAAGTAAGGCATCTGATTCTCTACCCATATCTTTGAGATAGGTTTAAATACCACCTTAAATGGAGTAAGGCATCCTATTCTCAAATCTTTGAGATCGGTTTAAGACCACCTTAAATGTAGTAAGGCATCCAATTCTTTATTCATACATTCAAGATATGTTTAAGAACGCCTTAAATGGAGTAAGGCATCATATTTTTAAACCTTCGAGATCGGTTCCAAACCACCTTAAATAGAGTAAGGCATCTGATTTTCTACCCATATATTCGAGATAGGTCTAAGATCACCTTAAATAGAGTAAGACATCCTATTCTCAAATCTTTGAGATTCGGTTAAGACCATATTAAATGGAGTAAGGCATTTGATTCTCTACTTAAATCTTCGAGATCGGCTTAAGACCACCTTGAATGGAGTAAGGCATCTGATTCTCTACCCATATCTTTGAGATAGGTTTAAGACCACCTTAAATGGATTAAGGCAGCCTATTCTTAAATCTTCCAGATAGGTTCAAGGCCATCATAAATGGAGTAAGACAACCTATTCTCAAAACTTTGAGTTGGGTTTAAGACCACTTTAAATGGAGTAATGCAAATGAATCTCTACACATATCTTTAAGATAGGTTTATAACCACCTTAAATGAAGTGAGGCATCTGATTCTCAACCCATATCTTCGAGATAGGTTTAAGACCACTTCAAATGGAGTAAGGTATCCAATTCTCAAATCTTTTGAGATCGATTTTAAGACCACCTTAAATGGAGTAAGGCATTTGATTCTCTTTCCGGGATTAATATCCAAATTTCAATCATTTTCTTGGGATCAGTACATAAATTCTAACTCCCTTTTTTTTGAGGTCAGTACATAAATTTTGATTCTCTTTCCTGGATTGGTACCTGAATTACAATTCCCATCTCGGGGTCAACACCTAAATATTGATTTACATCCTCCAAAACACCTGCAATTTGATATTTTGAGACCCTATAATTTCTAATCCCCTGCGAGAGTTCTGAGTCCTCAATTTTGATCGAATGTACACTTGTTATATTCTTAGAAGAAATAACTGTCACTCAATTCTACTCTTTGTCTTAGGTCTGTTGACTTAGAAGTCTGTGTTGGTTTTGTTGATCTTGTCGGTCAATGCCATTACGTGTGCTTGCCCGGCACACCACACTTATTGGGGGTCCATTTGGTTACCTCACTTTTGGTTAAGGTCTAACTTTTCCTCTATAGTAGCCTAAGTTCT
>NW_018252547.1:0-2487 GCF_001263595.1 Phalaenopsis equestris
TATATACATACATGTGCTTGATATCAGTGAGTAGGTGATATTTCCAAAATGAATGAAATTCCTTCGAATATTACTTTGGTAGTTGAAATTTTTTATGTTTGGGGATTGGATTTTATGGGACCATTTATACTTTCATTTGGAAATATACATATATTAATTACTGTGGACTATGTATTAAAGTGGAGTGAAGCAATAGTTTTACCTCGTTGTGATGCTCAGAGTGTTTTAAAATTTTTAATCAAAAATATTTTTACAAGATATAGAATGTCGAGAGTAATCATTATTGATGGATGATCTTATTTTAAGAATAAAAGAATTGAAAAATTGGTTGAAAAGTATGATATTATACATAGAATTGCAACTATTTATCATCCTAAGACTGGTGGTCTAGCAAAAATATGTAATCGTGAAATTAAAATAATTTTGGAAAAACTATAAATCCTAATAAAATGAATTGGTCTGCTAGATTAGATACTGCATTATAGGCTTATAGGATAGCTTATAAAACACATATAGGACTGTCCCCATACAAATTAATTTTTGAGAAGACTTGTCACTTACCATTAGAATTTAAGCATATAGCTTATTAGGCTATTAAGGAGTTTAATTTTAATTTAAAAGACGGTGTTGAGAAAAAATTTTTTCAACTGAATGAGCTTAAAGAAATTAGGAATGAATCTTATGATAATTCTATGATATATTATGAGAAAATGAAAGAATGACATGATTGGAAGATAATAGAAAAAAATTTGTGCATGAACAAAAAAGTTTTACTATATAATAGAATATTAAAATTATTCCTTGGAAAACTTAAGTGTATGTGGACTTGGACATTCCCTATTTATAGAGTTGTTAAATTGAAGATCCAAAAACTGGAAAGATATTTAAAGTAAATGAGCACAGACAGAAATCATATTTTGATGGTTAACGACAAACTTTTAAAGAGATTGTAATAGTAAGTGACCCAGTCTAAGGATTTGGAATGTTGGGCTGACGAAATTAAACCAAAAGCTTTGTGGGAGGCAACCCATAAATATCTTTGTTAATGATGTGAAACTATTTCTATTTATAATATTATATATATTGATACTTAAGTATAAATATCTTTGTTAATGATGTGAAACTGTTTCTATTTATAATATTATATATATTGATACTTAAGATCTCTTTATGAATATCGTGTACTTGAGAGACTTACATATTAAGAAAATACATTAAAACATCATTAATTACTAAATTATATGGAAGATTTGATAGTCATTTAGATCTTATGTAAAATGGTGAAAAAAACTGAACTAGCACTAAAGGTGCCATTTTACAGAGAACTGGCACTAGAGGTGCTAGAATTTGGTGTCAGGAGTGCCATATTTACTGAGACAGTTTGAAAGATTCTAAAGGCAGTTTTGGGTAGTTTTAGGCAGTTTTGGATGGATTTTCTTCTTTGTAACTCCCAAAATTGTGTTTTGGAGTTTTTTAAGTCAATAAAACGAAAGGGAAGTCATCATTTTAAAGTTTAATGCTTCCGACTCTAAAGAAACTTCAAGATATGAAATTTTTAATAGAAGAAAATTCACGAGTTTCGATACATATAAATTATATGATAGGGTTATTATGAGGAAGAGATTAATTAAGGGACGAGGATTTGTGAATTAAGGATTCAACACACCAAGTACTCGAGTGGTGGAGATTATTGTGCAGAGATGCTGAAAAGTGCTATGTGATCCTCTACATAATGCTTATGCACAGTATAATAATAGTTCTGATGGTAATTTTCCCTTATATTTCCTTATTTTGCAACAAAACCAAAAACTTGATCCTGAAAAAAAATAAGAATTTAACTTTTTAATTTATATATATTTATATTGGGATACTAGGCAAGTATACGTATTATTACCAAGTAATATATGACTTTTTGATTAAGACCTAAATATCGAACACACAGGGAAGATTATGCAATATGCAGTTTTTAGAAAGTTTTTCTATTTTTAAAAAGATAATTACTTAAACTAAAAACAATTTTTTCAGGAATTTTAAATTTAAATATTTTTTGTATTTTTGATATTTTAACGAAACAATAACAACTTAAAAAGATAACTAAAGTTTTTTATGAAAATATCTTTCTTCTTATCATGAATCAGAAATAAGTATAGGAATTCTATTGTGAAAGAATGTAAATTATGTTGTGTCAAATAGGAGCAATAATATTCTTTACCCTTACTAGAGATGGTATAAATAACATTGGCTAATTTAAAATTTGAATAGTTTTGAAGACCGGCTACGCAGGGAAGATACTAGCTCTCACTTTAGAGTTCCCTCAATTCCGTCCACCTGGGGGCTAACATTCTCGTATCAGAACCTAAAACAATAAACCAAGTTGGGGGCTTTAACCTGTCACTTTAAAGTCCTCTTACTCTACACCCATCAATGAATATTTCCCTATTTATTTGCACTCAATCATATGAACTACATTCTCATTCATACAACCTC
>NW_018252547.1:5041-5461 GCF_001263595.1 Phalaenopsis equestris
TATGCTCAGCAAATTGTTCTAGATTTTGAAATTTATGAGCGGTAAAGTGGATATGAGTCATCATCTTCTGTAATAACTACTATTGAGTCTCATTTGACTCACCTCAAGAGGTAGAAGCACGTGAAGTAGATCGTCTTGATGAAGATGCAGCAGAGGTAGATCCAGCAGACGTTTCTAATCCATAGCTCCTAGAAAATTCTCTGCTCCAGCCAAAAATTGAATGCTCTAAATAAGTCTTCACATTCACTTTCATAATGGGCTTCAGAGGCAACAAAATTTCCTCCCAACTAACTTTCATAAGGGGCTTCAGAGGCAACAAAATTTCCTCCCAACTATCATACTTTACTCTGGTCTGCTGGCATAAAGAAAATATGAAGGAAGCAAATCTCATACCTGCAGCAGCAGCAGCAGCACCCGCTG
>NW_018252547.1:5485-8349 GCF_001263595.1 Phalaenopsis equestris
AAAGCCCCTATGTTGATGGGCTTTCCCTCCTGAATATAATAATTCAACGATTCTCTCTCTAGTCACTTCACTGAGATGATTTGTAGGAAGCAGACGAGCAGATATAAAATAGTGCCAAGCCTTTGATGGGGCACACAACTTTGACGTTAGAAAATTTACTCTCCTCTCATTTGTAATCTTCCAAAGTCCTCTTCTAAAAGTCAAATAAGATATGATCTCGTCCAATTCTGCTTCCGTAGGACTATAATTCACATAAAAACACAAAGTCTCCGGTGGTAAATGGTAAAACAAGTTGATTACCTCTAGAGTAAAAGGTACCAACTTCCCTCAAACTATAACTCGATCGTCCTCAGCCTCTGGGAGATTGGCATAAAACTCCCTTACAACATAAATTATAGCGACAGCAGAGAAACAACAGAACTGTTCCCACTGTCGGTGGACTATGAGGTCTTCCACTTCTCCACCTGGACTCTTAAAACATCGCTACTGAATCAATTTTCGTGACTATAGAACATCACTATATCGATCCTAAGCTTTTGAACTAACAAATTTGCTTGAATCAAATGGGAACTTTCCTTTGCTCCTTTTCATTCTTGGTGTCATTCTACAAATTTGATAAATTCCAAAAATAACTTTAAAAATCAAGTTTAAATCACTAAACTAAACTTCCAAAAGCACTAACTAAACTTATCAATCAATTTCCATAGATTTTTCTTCACTCTTCACCTTGAATAGTAAATCTTTTAAATCTTCCAAATGTGCTTAAAATATATGGTGAAAATCTAAAATTTTTGCATAGAAGTAAAGGTATTACCTCAAGGAACTTATATCTAGCAAATTTCACTTGATTCCACCAAGAAATCTCCAAATTTCAATTGTTCTGGACCTCATTTCACTTGTTCTGGACCTCAAAATCGCGAACTCGAGTTGGGGAACACAATAGGAGGCATTAAACATGGCATTTTCGGACCAAAAATTCACTTTTAACAGTTGGCGAACCAATTTTCGTGAACCGGCGCTTAAGTGCGGGTAAGTGGCGCTTAGGCGATTGCCTCTCGGGCTGGCTCATGCTTAAGCGCGAGATGTGGCAATTTGGCGCCAGTGCACAATTTTTGAAATTTTTAGTTCTAAGTAAAATGCACTATTTGCCTAAGTAAACTACCCCTAAATGGTCTCATAACACTTAAATGACTTTTTTTACTTCCTATAACTCCCTTCTAATTCTATTTGAGAGTAAAAATAACACAAATTTTCACAAAAAATAAACTTTATTCTTTCACAAACTATTACAAACAACATACAATACATAATTTTCATTCCAAAGAGTCTCGGATGAGAAAATTTTCCTCAATACAAACACTAAACAAACTGACACAATAAAACACATAATCACATAAACACTAAAAACAAGACCTAAGACTAACACATAAAACAACTCCTAACAAGTAAACCTTAGCGTAGAACTTAATTCTATTCTTCCTTTGTTGGAACAAATACCTGACTCTCTAATACTATCATCTTTGATCCACTTTTGCTTAAGGAACATCGTCTTATCCGCTTCCTCAACATAACTGGTATGGTTGAATTGCATCTTAAGTTGCCACTAAATATGTTCTAGATGAGCATGCAATTCAAGCACCTTAGTCTCTAATACCGATATAGTATTCTCCATCTGGTTCATCTTCTCCGATATCCCTTCAATACTAACGGCTAAGAAACCGTTATACATCTTTTGTGCACTTTGACTAATGAACTTCTTCCTCATGACTTCTTCCTTCTTCTTCAAATCTCACTAAATAAAGTCTAAAAATCATTACTAGCACATAATAAACTCAAAAATACTACCCCAAATTACTTAATCAGACTCAAAACAACAATCAAAGCAAAAACACACTGATAACTATGGGTTTTCTCCCATAAAGCACTTGGTTTTAAGTCGTCAGCCCGACGTAACCAGTGCACATTCTGGTTGAGCCAACATCATTCCATCATTATATTTACACTGATCCCCTATATATTAAGGTTTCAGTCTATGTCCATTCACTTTAAAAATTTTCTCAGAATTAGGATCTTTAATATCCATAGCTCCATAAGGATAAACTACAACAAATAGGCCCATCCACCTGGACTTAAGTTTTCCTGGAAATAATTTTAACCTTGCATTATATAGCAAAACTTGTTGCCTAGGTTGAAAATTTTTAGTAAGAATCTTTCGATCATGCCACATTTTCATCTTTTCTTTATAAATCTTAGCACTCTCATAAGATTCGTTTCTTATCTCTTCAAGCTCATTTAATTGTAAAAATCTTTTCTCACCAGTATCTTTTAAATTATAATTGAACTCTTTAATAGCCCAATATGGTTTATGCTCAAGTTCAACGGGTAAGTGACGAGTTTTCCAAATATTAGCCTATATGGGGACATTCCTATAGGAGCTCTATATGCAGTCCTATAAGCCCACAAAGCATAGTCAAGTTTGATTGACCAATCCATTTTTGTTGGATTCACAAATTTTTCCATAATTCTTTTGATTTCCTGGTTGGATAATTCAGCTAAACCACTTGTCTGAGGATGATAAGTAGTAGCAATCCTATGATTTATATGATATTTATTTAATAACTTCTCCATAATGGCATTTCTGAAATTACTTCCCCCATTAGTAATAATAACTCTCGACATCCTAAATCTACAAAATATGTTCGTTTTAAAAAATTTTGCAACACTTTAATCATCATATCGAGGTAAAGCAACAGCTTCTATCCATTTGGATACATAGTCCACTGCTAACAGAATATATAAATTTTTGAAAGATGGTATAAGTGGTCCCATGAAATCTAATCCCCAAACATCAAGTATTTCAACTT
>NW_018252547.1:8401-23863 GCF_001263595.1 Phalaenopsis equestris
GCCTACACTCTTTGACATCTATCACAAGTTTTGATATAAGCATTAACTTCTCTAAAAATTGTAGACCAATAAAATCCATATTGTAGAATTTTGTATGTTGTTTTATCAACACCAAAATGTCCCCCAAAATCAGAATTATGACATGTTTAGATAATTTCATAAGATTTTTTTAATGGTACACATCTTCAAATGATCAGATCCTTTCCTTGTTTATATAAATATGGGTCATCCCAAAAATAACACTTAGCTTTCGAAATAAATTTCCTCATTTATTGGAATGTCATTCCATAGGGTTTAAGATCACTAACAATATAATTCACAATGTCGGCATACCACAAAACACACCACTCATACCACCACCACTCATTTATAGTGAACAATTTTTTATCTGAAAAATGTTCATTAATTTCTTTTTCAAAACATAGTAGTTTTTCTAATTCAAACTTGGATAAATGATCATCAATTTGATTTTCAGTTCCCTTCTGATCTACTATTTCAAAATCAAATTCTTGTAAAAGAAGAATCCATCTTATAAGTCTTTGTTTAGTATCCTTCTTTTTCATTAAGTACTTAATAGCAAAATGATTTGTATGCACTATACAATGAGTTTCATTAAGAGTTTTACTAGCATAGTAAATAACTTTGAAAATTTTATCATATCTTTGTCCTAAAATAGCTCCAATAGCATAATCACTTGCATCACACATAAGTTCAAAAGGTTTTTCTCAATTTGGTGAAACTATAATTGGTGCAATGATTAATTTTTCTTTTAATAATTTAAAAGCTTTTAAGCATTCCTCATCAAAATTGAAATTTGCATCTTTCTCCCGTAAATGGCATAAAGACATAGTAATCTTAAAAAAGTCCTTAATATATCGCCTTTAGAATCCAACATGTCCTAAAAAACTCCTACTTTCCCTTACTAAATTAGTGATCACTTGAATTTTAGCAGGATCTACTTCCATATCATTTTCTGATATCTGATGACCTAATACAATTCCTCCTGCTACCACAAATTGACATTTTTCCATGTTAAGGACTAATTTGTTTCTTCACAGTGCTGAAGAACTTTAGATAAATATTCCAAATATGAGTCAAATGAAGTTTCAAAAACTAAAAAGTCATCCATAAGGACTTCAATCCCTTTTTCAATTAAATCACAAAAAATTGCCACAATACATCTTTGAAATGTAGGAGGGGAATTAAATAAACCAAAAGGCGTTCTTCTAAAAGCAAAAGTTTCATAAGGACTGGTAAATGTTATTTTCTCTTGATGCTCAGAAGATATTTGAATTTGGTGATAACTGGTATATCCATCCAGAAAATAAAAGTATTTGTGCCTAGCTAGTTTATTCAGCATTTGTCAGCATTTGATCTAGAAAGGGTGTGGAAAATGATCTTTCCTATTGGCAAGATTTAATTTTCTATAATTAATGCATATTCACCACCCTTTAACTTGTCTAGTAGGTATTAACTCATTATGCTCATTCATAGTTACAGTTACTCCTTCTATCTTAGGAACACAGTGAATTGGACTAACCCATGCACTATCTGGAATAGGATGGATAATTCCAGCATCAAACCACTCCATAATTTCATTCTTAACTACCTCTTTCATAACAGGATTTAATCTCCTTTGTGGATCAACCCTCGGTTTGCAGTTTTCTTCTAGATTAATTCTATGCATACAAATTGAAGGACTGATTCCTTTAATATCAGCAATTGTCCATCCAAACGCTTTCTTAAAATTTTTAGAATTTTCATCAACTTTTCTTCTTCTTCCTTTGTTAACTTCGAGGAAATTATAATAGGTAAAGTCGTGGAATCTCCTAAAAAAGTATATTTTAAATGTTCAAGAAGTAATTTCAACTCAAGTTCTGGAGGTTTTGCAATAGATGGACAAAATAATTTATTTTTGTATATCGTGTCCAAAGTTTCAAAAATTTCTTGAACATAACTTGAATCTTCCTTAATAAGGTTTACACATTGACCTAATTCCTCTTCTTGCTCGTGTTCCAAAACTTTTTCTTCGAATTTTTCTTCATAAGTATTGTTAATTCCCCTTTCTGCACATCTATCATTGCTCTTCCTATGGCTAGGAAAGGTCTCCCCAAAATGATAGGTATCTCTTTATCTTCCTCAATATCTAGCATAATGAAATCAACAGGAAAGATAAATTGATCCACTTTCACTAGGACATCTTCTATAACTCCTTTAGGATTGGTTATTGAATAATCTACTAACTATAAAGTTACAGTAGTAGGGGTTATTTCTCCTAATCCAAATATTTTAAATATTAATAATGGCATAAGTTTAATGCTTGCACCTAAATCACATAAAGCTTTCCCATAAAATTTGTCTCCCATTACACATGGAATTCTGAAGCTATCAGGATCTTTAAGCTTTTCAGGAATTTTCTTCTGAATTATAGCACTGCAATCCGCACTAAGTGCGATAGTCTCATTATCTTCAAACTTTCTTTTTTTGTTGAGAATATCCTTCATCAACTTTACATAGCTTGGCATTCAACTTTACATAGACATAGCTTGGCATTTGTTCCAAAGCTTCAACAAACAGAATATTGACTGTAAGCTCCTTAAATATTTCCAAAAGTTTTGAAAATAGTTTATCCAACTTCTGTTGTCAAAGTCTCTGAGGAAATGGAGGTGGTGGTTTTTATAAATCAATTTTTGGTGGAGAAATAAGTCTTTCAGAATAAGTCTTTCAGTGGAGAAATAAGTCTTTCAGAATCTTTCAGAGCGTCCTCTTTTGATTCTTCAATGTTTTCTCTCTCTACTTCAATCTCTTTTTGAATCCTAGCTTCCAACTCTCTTCTGCTTCTAAGTTGTACGGCTTTAACTTGCTCTTTATTCTAGTCTTTTAGATTTGATTTAGTATTACTAGGAAGTGTTACTTGGGATCTATTACTTAATGAACTTGCGATTTTCCCATGTTGATTCTCAATATTTCTAATTGTAGCTCATTGACTTTGTAACTGATTAACCATTTGTAACAACACTTCTTCTATAGACAACTTCTTATCCTTAAACTGTGTATTACTGTTGAAACCTGGAGGATAAGTAAATCTACAGTTATTATTCCCTTGGTTGTTCCAGTTTCCTAATGGGTTTCCTTCATTGTTCCCCCATTGTTGATTATTACCACCCGAATTGTTATTCCAGTTAAAGTTGGGATGGTTCTTCCAACCTGAGTTATAATAATTGGAATATGGGTTATTTTGCTTATTATTTATGGCATTCAAAGTTTCTAATGATGCGTGAGAATCTAGCATTTGGCCTAATGAATTCTGTTCACTCATGGAAATTGATTGAGAAAAATTCATTCCAAATTGGTCTAACTTCCTTGAAATTGCAGCAACTTGATTTGCTAACATAGTAAATGCATCAGTTTCATGAATATTGGCTACTTTCTATAGATTCACCCTCTCAGAAGGCTATTGAATATTATTGATAGTCTTCTCTTCAACTAAAGCATAAGCATTATGAAATGATTTTGATATCAATGAACCATCAGCAGCGGCATCGATAATAGAACTAAGAGAACCAATTAATTCATTAGAAAAGGGTTGAATTATTAACCAATCTAGTATAGCATGGTGTGGACACTTTCTTAAGAGTTCTTTAAATCATTCTGATGCTTCATAAATAGATACCCCTTCAAACAGATTAAAATATGTAATATCATTTCTAAGCTTCACAGTTTTTTATGGTGAAAAATATTTAGCAAGGAATTTTTGTGCTAAATCACCCCAAGTTCTGATAGATCCAGGTGCTAATGAATTCAACCACATCTTAGCTTTATCCCTCAGTGAGAAAAGAAATAACCTAAGTCTTATGGCATCATCTGAAACACCATCGTATTTAAATGTAGCACACAATTCTAGAAAATTCATAAGACGTAAATTTGGATCTTCAGTTGGTGATCCCCCAAACAGATTATTTGATACTATTTAGATAATAACAGGTTTAAGCTTAAATGAATTAGTCATTACAATAGGTTTTTTAATACTACAATAAATTTCATCTACAGTAGGGTTAGAATAATCTCTTAAAGGTCTAAATTATTGATGAATTTCAGTATTTTGATTATTTTATTTTGACATTTCTGTAATTTTTTAGATTTTCATTTTTCTGGTTTTTCTGATTTTTCTAATAGCTCTTTCTAATTCAGAATCGTAGGGCACTAGTCCTTCAGAACCTGAACTACGCATACACTAACATAAAATAAAATAAAACATACAAAATAAGATACAATATTTTAAGTTTAAATAACTTTCTAAAAATAGAAATTTACTTAGTTTTCTTCCCTAGCAACGGCGCCAAAAACTTGATCCCTTACTTAATGCTTATGCACAGTATAACAATAGTTTTGATGGTATTTTTCACTTATATTTCCTTATTTTACAACAAAACAAAAAACTTGATCCTGCAAAAAAATAAGAATTTAACTTTTTAATTTATATATATTTATATTGGGATACTACTTAAGTATACGTATCATTATCAAGTAATATAAGACTTTTTTATTAAGACCTGAATATCAAACCCACATAAAGATTATGCAATATGCACCTTTTAGAAAGTTTTTCTATTTTTAAAAAGGTAATTACTTAAACTAAAAATGATTTTTGTAAGAATTTAAAATTTTAATATTTTTGGTATTTTTGATATTTTAACAAAATAGTAACAACTTAAAAACATAACTAAAGTTTTTGTAGAAGAAAAGTACTTAATATGAAAATATCTTTCTTCTTATCATGAATCAGTAATAAGTATAGGAATTCTGTTGTGGAAGTATGTAAATTGTGTTGTGTCAAATAGGAGCAATAATATTCTTACATACTCTGACAACAAATTTTAACATTTGGATTGGCCAAATCAAGAAGTAAATAAAGTGCATGGATTTAAATTATCACAACTTCTTCCACCATTAAAGATCAATACTCTCCACAACTTCCATCCAAAACTTAATTACTTATCATTTTAAGAATAAATATAAAGAAAAATATTAAGAATAAATGGAGAAAACAAAACCACTCTTTAGTTTAAAAGAAGAAATCATTTTGAAGCCAACAATAAGTCTCGATTAAAACCAAAAGTAGTATAAAACAAAAAGATAAAAACTTATCTCAAGTCATCTACCAAACTCTTGAAGTTCCTTTGAATCTCTTCCCTTTTACAATCACTCAAAACAAAATAACAAAAAGGATAAAGTAAATAAAAAGTGGTTCCTGAAAATCTCTTCAAACTAACTCCCTAGGGAAGAACTTTCAAGACATGCCAATATTCTCAGGACTCACACTTTTTTGAACCTTTTCAGGACTCTTTTCTAAGTCCTCTCTTTTTTCTTTTAGGGTTTTCCAAGAGGTGCATTGGGATCTCTTCAAAATGTGTCTTGATTTGATGTATTTGCCCAAGAGACGCATCATTTCATGATAATTTTCGTCCATGATGGTTACATCAACCTATTAAGCCACTGGGTGCCTCAAAAACCTCTTTAAAATTCGTGAAAACTGATTTTACTTGTTTAGTAACTGCCACTGGCGTTTAAGCGCGGGGTCTCGGTGCTTAAGCGTGGCCTTCTCTATTTAACCGGCGCTTAAGTGCCAGATCCAACGCGTAGGCGCCAAAAATCTTTTGCACAATTTTTCACATTTTTGCTCCAAATTTGATCCTTTTTCACTCCTTTAAGCATTTTTTTTCTATTTTTACTTGAATCTGCAAGAAAACAAATAAAATACCTTCCATTAAAGTGTAATATCTCAAAAATAGGTAATAAAATGTGTTTAAAAACACTATTTATTTTAGGTGTATCACTATGCTATTCCACTGCTTCAGTAGTCTTTCTTATGTTAAAAGAGTTTTATGCTAATGTTCATCAGATTAACCAAGGAGTCACTATGTTTAAGGCAGGTGAGTATCATTTACTCCTCTAAGAATAAATGACTTTTTTATGATTAAATGTGTACTGATTTATCATTATGTCAATTTTGTCCCTACAAGAGATAACATGAATGAAGACTATCAATTCCTAACTAATGAAGACACAAATTGAGAGACAAGAGATAATGAAGATGTAAGATTTTCTTCATCATTGCTAAATCCTGCATCGAAAACATGACATTTCCTTATTTCAGCAAAACTTCTTCCTACCATGAAAATCAGTAAAGTGACCAGGGAAAGTGTCATCTTGAATTAATTTATTCAAACCGAAAGACCTATTGATGTGGGTGCATTGTAAAATTTGATCTAGGTTTGATTATAAATGGATTAACTTATGGGCTGGGACTTTCATCTATCTTATTCCTACTATATAGCCAGTCACAAGTACCTTATGAAAGTTGAGAAAACGTGCTTCTCCCTTGGAAGCCCATGGACCCAGAGATTTTTTATAACTGCATAAAAAATGGGGAGGAAAATAATATGAACATTCTTATGGATCAATCATCTAAAAATTGGTCTCCTATTCAGTCCCGCTTTTCTTATATTTCACATGATATTCTGAATAGGATCAAGAGGTTGGAGAAAGAGGTACAAAATATTATGAATTCAATTAGAAACATTTTTGATTCATTTTATCATTTGGATTGGAGGGTGAAGGAAAAATTTGAACATACTGGGCTCATAGAAGAAGATATGGTGCATATGTTTAAGAAAAATGCTTGGGTTGAAGAAGATTTGAGAGACGAATTTCCTCATTGGCCTTTTTACAACTTATATGTTTACTAATAATCGATGAGAAATATTCAAGATGTGAAAGTGATGAAGATGTTTAGACTATCTAAAGTACTAAATTCATAATTATGACTGCATTTATGTGTTATGTGTTTCTATTAGATTTCCTTTATTTTCATTGTCGAACTTTATATGTGTTTAGTATTAAGTGTTTGATATTTATTCTTCACTGCTACTTTTTATGGTGTGATTTCAATGTATTGGTTTGAAAAATATTGGTTTGTAATCAAGTGGATTAGAGGTTGACGTGTTTTGGTATACAACAGATTTTAAAGAAAATTGAAATCTGACATTTTTGGTGTTGGGACTAGATTTGGCATTAGAGATGCTAGTTTACCGAAAAATGCCCAGATTTTTTTAAAATCATGAAAAATAATAGTAAAGCCAAATTTCTACCACTTAGGTCATCTCGTACTTCAAGAATAAAGTTGAAACTCAACTTAGGGCTTGTTATTTCTTGGATTTGAGGAGATTTGAAGGGTAAAAAGTTATAGATTAGATCTTCCCTTTGTAAGAGCTTCACTTTAACTTAGAAATTTTTTTATTTTCACCATAAATTATTCCTCCATTATGGAAATCCAAAAATTTGATGGTTTTTGAAGAAGTTTAAAGAAAAACTATGGTGAAAAGTTTCTTACTAAGTATTTCTATTTTTGAGTTTTGATTTATGATATTGTTCATTTATTTAGATTTAATGTAATTTTTTTTAGAAATTACTATGGCTCCAAGAGTGAAAAGTGGAAAGACTTTGGGAGGTTTTAATGCGAGATGATTTATTAATTTGAAGCCTCAATATAATTACAATGCTCAGATTGTTTCAAGGAAATTAATTCAAGAACATGCGTTTTCAAAATCGAGAGGTTCTATTGAAAGGTTAATCATTTCTCAGAACAGGGAGACTTTTTTCTACTTTACCGTAGTAGCAATTGTTTCTTTTGTTCAATAATTTTTTGCATTTGTGATTTCTAATTCATCACTACATGAAGTTATTGCCTACCTTGCTCATGGAAGGGGAGTATGGAAAATTAAAAGAAATCACCAGGTTAACTTTTCCAATTCCATGATAAATGTGCAATCTAAAGTGTGGCATTATTTTATTTTTACAAAACAACTTTCATAAAATCATCTTAGCAAACTAACCAAAGAGAGAATATCATTAAATTTTTGCATACAACAAATGAAGGCTGTTGATATTGGTGCTCTCATTTTTCATATTGCTCAGAGTATTACAAGAGGTGGAACCACTGGTGGTTTAGGTTATCCTGCTCAATTTTCACCTTATGAGAATAATCAAAAGTAGATTTTGATATGTATGAAAAAATTTAACAGCCACTTAAACCAATTGGAAAACCCATTGTTCATAAATTTGAATCATTTGTTGGATCTAGTTTGGATCTAGAACTAGAAATTGAGGTAGTGGTAGACCTTCTACATCATCTGCAGAGCCATCTACTTCTAGTACTTATTCAGTTGAGAATATTATGGAGCAGTTGATGATTTAGCATGCAGATATAGTGACATTGCAGAATAGAATAGGTGGTTTGGAGTCAAGGAATGCTCATAATGATGAATATAAGTAGAAAAGAGTTCAAAATCATATTGCATATCAAGAGACTATGGTTAGATATCTTAGGGGTGACCATACTGTAGAATTTTCAACAAACTACATTCCTTTATTTTACACCTTATGTATAAGAAAACTTTGAATGCTTTAAACATGAAGAGGAAGAAGAAGAGGAAGAAGAAGATGTGGAAAACAATGAAAGATGAGTTTTTGGGGTATTATCTATTTTCATTCGTTGTAGTTTGATTTATTTTATTATTGATGTTATGATTTGGACATTTATGTGTATTGTAAGTGGTATTGTTAAACTTGTTTGTGTGTAAAGATGTAAATTTTTTATTTTTATTTCAGTATTATTTGTTTCTTTAATTTACTGCTTATGTTTTTAATTCAACTTTTCTTATTAAATCCTATTGACATATCATGCTTCATTTAATGCTTTAAAGCATGTACTTTTTAAATTAGTACCTGCAATGTGTCAGAGCCAAGTTTCATGTTCATAACCCTCTACAAGTTAGTCTTATTTTTATGCATTTACTATTTTCTTTCCACCTACAATTTTTTGTAATGAATTCTTTACTAATTATTAAAAAATAGCTAAGTTTGGGGGAAGAAAAACTTCTTTAAAAGAAGTAAACAAAATTTTATTTTTCCTTAATTAGTTATATTCTTAAAAATTAATTTAACATTAACTTTTCTATTAGAGGCTAACTTTAGATGCTTATATTTATGTTTTTAAATAGTTTAGTCAAATTAAAAAAAATCTTTAATAATGAAGGTTAATTCTAGTGTTAAGATATTTAGTATGAAAGGATAAGATTATGCCTTTTCTATTTAAGGAAAGGAAATAGTATTTTTGAAGTATTAAGAATCTTAGAGTTTCATATAAAAAGAAACCAATGAGACTTTATGAAAAATCATCAAAGCTAGTATGAATTTATAAAGTGAAGAAAGGTCAGAAGTTTTTAAGTTCAAGAAGAGGATAGTGAAGTTCAAAATTTTTAAAGGATATCCAAAAATAATAATCCTCACATGATAAAGAAAAGAAAAGAAAGAAATGACTGAAAATGATCCTAAAAGCAAAAAAAAAGAGACAGAAACGAAAAAAAAGAAAAGAAATATATTTGAGGAGAAGCTTGAGGAGATGCTTAATAAAAAATTGGCTTCACTTGAATCAACTTAACCAGAAAGGATTTATTACATTTTATAAACTTGTATTTACATATTAGCATCCTTAATAATCAAGTTCTCATGAAATTCTTTTTTATATGAACATTATAAGTATCCTTGATATAAGAACTTACAGTTTTCTTGAAATGAATAGAGAATAAAAAATCTTAGACATGGCTACTAGGTGTTCTTATACTTTTAGTTTTAACCTAAGTAATTAAAAGTTTTTTTAAGTTGAAATGTTATATTTATTAAACCAAATTATATAAATTTATAAGTTAAAAGCTCTCCCATAAATGATATTTTTATGTAGTAAAAGAGTTGCTTGAGGACAAGTAACTTTTAAGTTTGGTGGATTTTGAAACACCAAAAAAATGTGATATTTAATTTATACATTTTATGCTTAAATTTGGTGATATTGGACTTTAAGGAAGGGTATTTTTCATGTTTTGTTGCACGTATATTGATTTTAGGTATTTGGAGCAAAAAGAAGAAAAAAGGAATAAAATTTGGAGTCAAAATGCAGTTTTCAATATACTGGAGCCAGAGGCACCAGAACTGGTGCCAGAGGTGCCATTTTATAGAGAAGAGGTGCCAAAGGTGCCAGAATCCAGAGAGAAGTGCAAAACTCCAATAACAGGACTCAGAGGCGCCCGAGATGGATTTAGATGATTTTTTTGCGGTTATCGACTATTTTTGTGATGTTATAAAAGGCTCCAAGTAATTCAAATGGGCCATAGAGTGGTTCAATGTGTCTAGATTGTTAGTCCTCAAAGGTGAGAGAAGTGGGAGTTTTGGTGTAAGAGCCGGTATCCTCTCAGCCTAAGCACGAATTTTGGGACCAAATTCTAAATTAATGAATGTTCTTTATGCACTCAACAGATGGTAAAGAATAAGAGTTCTCTTATTTGAAAAATTACATATTTATATATAATTTTAAATGATTTTAATTACTTCACTAACTATAAACTTATTGTAAAAGGGAAGGTTGCTTTCTTAAATTTGAACTCTTTATTACAAAACTTTGTTTAGTCTTAATAAATTTTTTGAAGTTTACAAAATAACTTAGTTAGCTTAACACTTTTAGCTACATTTCCATTAGCATACATTAAACTTATTTTCGACTTACTTTTCTTACTTAATTTTTTATAGTTTGAATATTGTGTTTTACTTTATAATTATAAGAATTTCCACCTCCGTGTGGGATCGATACTTAGGATTCCATTAGAGTCCTTTATTACTAGAGTGATACGTATACTTGCGTAATTACTACGTTTGATAGCTTAAACATTTTAAACTATAAAAATATTTAAACTAAAGTGGTTCTTTTGTGATACAACGCGTACAAAAAATCATCATCATCAGGAAAGCATTACACCCAATATCAAGAAGGGGAGTAGATGCCATACTCCATTGAAGGAGGTATTATACCACTACTTACAGATTTCAAATGTTGATATGTCGCTCTTGAGATGGAAAACTACGAGACTAATATCCTGTCCCAAAGTAAAATTTAAAGGGAACCCATAATTCAGTTTTAGGAAGGCCTTACACCCAGTAACAAGAGAAAGAGTGGATAACATATTCCATTAAAGGAAGTTCTATACCATCTCTCAAAGATGTTAAATGTTAGTTTTTGAAGAGGAATTTTAGCGAGTTACATCCTATTCTAAAGTGAAAAGCTAAATGACTATCATATCTCCGTATCAGGAAGGTTTTACATCTGATAGGAGAAAGTAGATGTCATATTTCATTTAAGGAGGTCTTATACTAGCACTCAAAAATGTCAAATGTCAGTTTTGGAAGAGGAATGTTATATGAACTACCTCGTATTCAAAATGAGAAAAGCTAAAGGAATGCCATAACTTTGTATCAGGAAGGACTTATATCTGATAGCAAAAGAGAGATGTGTGTAAGCACAAAGAGGAATTTATTGTTTCTGAGCTTTCCACTGGGGATTTGATTTTAAGAGTTAAAATTGTCGTTTTGTAGTACTTTTCGTTCATTTTGAAATTATGTAGGTATTCATTTTGACATTTCTTGACTTGCACAAGCATCGTCAGCAGTTGGGGATTTCATCTTTTATAAGAAAACAAGAGTTTTATTTCACTACAAGAGATAACATATAGTGAAACAAAAGATGTCAACAATACATCATATACAACAAGCAACACATAATGGCGAGACTGTCATCAAAACATGGCCAAATTTACGACATTCATCATTTTTTCATATTAGTAACCTCGGATACTACTAGACCATCCACGGATATCCTGCACTCTGAGATACTTTTGAAAATAAATTTCATCTAGTATAACTCGGGTGCTCAAACATTCATAGGGTCATGGTAGTTTCAAAGGTTGTAATCCTTTGAGTTCTGGTATGGGTTGATATCCAATAGGATGCTTGTCAGGATGCATTCTATGTAGTTTTATTATGATTCATTGCCTGCTCACACTTAATATGTAATGTTGGGCTACATCAGCTCCATTTCCTTGAAGAACTAATATTGATCCTTGTGGGAGAGGAATTTGATAGGAATTGTAGAATTCTCCTGGGCCTATGATCCCTATTTCTTTTCCAAAAATGATACATCACATGTTCAATGGTGATAATGTACATAAAGGTCTTTCAAAATCATGACTAAGAATATGAGGCATGATGCAGTCTCTCTCTTTTCATATAGATGGTGATAATGCAGCTGTCTAAAATACAACTGGATGGCATTATGTCCCAAGCCACCAATCGCTTGATGATCTGGATATTTATTGTAAGTATCGGATTTACCTGTTCATGATGTAAGATTCTTGGAGGGTCTCCATCTCTATCCTTTGCATAATTATAGCAACATCCATATCGAATAGTAACTCATCCTTTGCCACGTATCCATTTATTTGGTTTAGATTATGTTCTCCATTTCAAATGTCCTGCTCATCTGCAGTCACGTTCTTCCATCACATGTTCGACGATAGTTATTTTTTCATTTTCATCAAAAACTTTAGTGACTAACTGGACACCTTCACGTATGTTGATTGTACGACCATCAACATATTTAAATTGTTCAAAATAATGTTGTTTGAATGTTTGAATGCATCTCAGTTCCTCTTCAAAATAGATCTGTCTATCGGTTGGTTCATCTAATATTGTATGGTCGAGTACTGATACATATGGGCTCAGTGTGAAGACAATCCTTTCTATTGCTTCTTATTCATCAAGATCTAAATTTTTAACTCCTAAAATAGGATATACCTCAACAGGTGTATATTCAGGAGTTGGAAATTGAAATTCTTCATCTTTTGTTAATCATTCAATCCAAGTCTTCTTTTATAGTTTTCCAAAAGGAGATTTGGTGTATCTTCAAAATGTGTTAACATTCAAAGAATCTTCCAAGTGTTGTCTCCTTTCAATAGCCATTTGAATGTTTTTTCATGTTCATTAACCAAAACCCACATTTTCACCAAGAGTTGCTTCAAACACCCTTTCAAAAATTTGTCCAAATTTATTGAATAATTAATTAACTACCTCTGGTGCTTAAGCGCAATGTATGTGGTACTTAGGCACGGCTTTCTCTGTTATTCTAGCACTTAAGCACCAGTTTTGGGCGCTTAGGCGCCACAGTTCTTGTGCACACCTTCATTTTTGCTCCAAATTTGATCTTTTTTCATTTCTTTCATCATTTTGTATTCATTTGACTGTATTTTAAAGAAAAACATAGAAATACCATCCATTACAATGCAATATCCTCAAAAATAGGTATAAAAAAGCGTACATAAAAGCTATATATTTTACCTGTATCATTAACCCAACCCAGACCCGACCTTACCCAACCTAAGCCCTTCCCAATCCAACCCTAGGCTTATTGAGGTCAACCTAGGTCAACTCAAATCAACTTGAGTCAACCTAAATCAGCCGAAGTTAATCAAAATAATTCCAAGTCAACCCCTGTCTGACCTAAGTCAAACAAAACCTCCAACCAGCTGACCAACTTTACATTACATCTTAATTCTGAGCTAGAAGCCTAGTTAACCTCAGCCCTATCCCGACCCATGTATAATCCCAAGCTAAATATGTGTTGTTTACTCTATTTTGTCATATTTAATTGCATCCATAAATTTTAAAAATGAAACAACAAAAAATAATGTAAAATAAAAAGAAAAGATGAAAACTTCTCGCAAGAAGGTTTTCTCCACCTCAAAATAAAATGCTAAAACAAATTCTAAACTTAATAAAGCGTTAATGTTTCAACATGACCAACAAATTGGAGTTGAAAAAAGACATGAGTTAAATTTTGAACCTCAAACAACACTTAAAACACAACACGATAACATATGGGAAATTAAACCTAGGTAGATCTGACATGAACCTTAGGTTAGCTAATTTAGTCACCAAACCAAGGACCATAAACTTACCCTAGGTTAATCTGTCTAATGAAGCTTAGGTTAGTTTAGGAACCCTAGTTGGTGCTAAGGATTAAGACATACGAAATAGCAAACCTTCCTCCTGATACTAGAGGGAATATGTTAAAATGAAGAATTACAGGGTTTCTGATGAAGGTATTTCAGACTGCTTTAATACTATGAATACTCCATGCTATGAAATTTTAGGGGAATTCTTGGTTGTGAAGTTTTTCATAGTCAATGGATACCACATTCTTGGGTTGACAGAAATTCATGGGCATCTTGATGAGGTACGTTATTTCAAAAAAAATAATGTACTATTTTAAGTACTTATTTTATGTTTATTTTTTTGTGATATTGCACTTTAAGAATGGTATTTTTGTATTTTTGTTCCAGGTATATCATTTTTAAATATTTGGAGCAAAAATGGTAAAAAGGACAAAATTTAGAACCAAAATAACGAATTTTGAGATTCTGGTGCATGATACACCAGATCGGCGCATGATGCGCCAAAATTCATAGAACTAGCACATGATGCACCAGGGATGACTTTTTCAAATTAAGGTGGTTTGAAATAAATTTTGCACAAATTTTTAGAGGGACACTTGTTCTACACACCTCTTAGAGTAATTAAATGTATCTAGATAATTTGGAAGGTTCTTTTATGATGGGATATGACTCTTGCATCAAAGTATACATCTTTTGAATTAAAAAGAGTTCACTTTAGGAGGGAATTTTGGAGAGAATTTTGAATTTTTTTTTGAAGGAGGCAGCCTAAAAAAAAGAAGAAGACTTGAAGAGTAAATAGAAGGGTGGCGTGAGAGAGAGAGAGAGAGAAGGGGAGTGAGTTAGCGATAGAGAGAGAAGAGGAGTGTTGGCGTTATTTTTGGTTTGGGGGGAGTTGCCCGCAAGAAGCTGTCGGTCACCGGAATCAAAATCTCGTCGCCCACTTCAGAATGAAGTTTTAATTTACATATATATTTAGTTTTAGAAAAATATGAAATCAAACTGACTCTATATTTTTCATACTTTAAATGAAAGAGCATTGTACCTCAAATTCTGTATCTATTCCGAATGATAAACACAAGATTTGAGGATGAGGCTCGAACAAATAAATTAAGGAAGATATGACATCTGTTTGGTCTGTGAAACCTTTATATTTTCCGACAAGTTCTCCTATTTAATATAAAGAATTAAATAGGGTTTATATTAAGCTGGGTTCGGACATGCTTCATATAAGGGCAGTCCCCTATAGTTAATTACATCTTAAATGACCAAAGTCACCTAAGAAGACACTCGATAAAAATCAGGAAATATTATCTTCAAGGAGTTTTAAAGGGTAGGACTTTTCAATGTGATCAGATGTAGAGGTGTGAAAGGGGATTGGTTCAAATTTGGAACATTTTGTTGTAGAGTCCAAAGGAGGAAGAACTAGGGGATGTCATGGATCCAGAGGAGAACCTCGGTAACTTCTCAAGCTATCATAATGTTTGACTTCAGTTTTAAGTAGAAATATTTAGGTGTTTCACCCTGTCAATTTTATTAGTTAGGGCTTACATTCGTGTGAAACGATCAC